>NC_141598.1:41014135-41289593 GCF_047967505.1 Dipteris shenzhenensis | reverse complement strand
TACCCCCCCTCTCTCTCTCTCTCTCCCCTCTCTCCTCTCTCCCCCCCCCCTCTCTCTCTCTCTCTCTCTCTCTCACTCTCTAACTCTCCCTTATATCTCTCTCTCTCCCCCCCTTACACCCCCTCTCTCCCCTTCCTCCCTCTCTCTCTCTCACTCTCTCTCTAACTCTCCTTTATCTCTCTCTACCTTTCTCTCCTCCTCTTTTTAATTCTCTCTCTCTCCCTCTCTTACTCTCTCTCTGTCTCCCTCACTCTCTCTCCCTCTCTCTCTCTTTTCCCCCTCTCTCCTCTCTCTCTCTCTCTCTCTCTCTCTCTCTCTCTCTCTCTCTCTCTCTCTCTCTCTCTCTCTCTCTCTCTCTCTCTCTCTCTCTCTCTCCGACCGCTCCCTACTAAGCAAGGGACCTTAGGCCCTTGCTACCGCTAGATTAGTTTGACCTTAGTTCGATTAGTTTTAACCTTGGCTAGGTTAGCTTAACTATTAGTTAGTTCCACTAACTCGGTTAGTTGAACTAACTATGGTCAATTTAACCCTAACTAGGTTAGGATAGCCTAACTGATTAGGCATCTAACTAGGCAAATAGGTTAGTTAATCTAACTAGATCAACTTGGTTTCAACCCTCGGTTGGACTTAAAATTCCATTCACACTACCATTAGGACCCCCCAAACCCCAAATTTACCCCTACTTTAACCCCTCGAAACTCATCCGTTTGGGACCCAAACTGAACCCCGTTTGAACCCAGATTTCTCACACAAAAACACCATGCAACGGGGTATTTTTCCAACCCATTGCACACCATTTCGGCATCCTAGCACTCCTTCATTCGCGCCCCTTGTGGGCCTTGTTTTGCAAAATTCGATCATATCTTCACGCCATGACCTCCGATTAACGATCTGTTTGCAGCGGCACATTTCCCTACACACGTAGGACAATCTTAGGCACATTATTAACACGATGGTCCCTAGGCACACTAACACCACTCTAACTCTCCTAACAATGCTACATCCACACCAGCACTTGGGGCAGTGACACCCTTGGCAAATCATGCACAATCTGCATGCAGCTACGTTCCGGCCAGTGCCTTCTACTCGAATGCTCGCCACATCTGCATATAACTCCGTTGCAACAACCGCCCCTGCCAATCCTCTACCCCAAAGCCCCCCCTGAGATTCAAACCACTCCGTTTAACTCATCCACGCCCCAATATGGCTGGACGCCATCATGACCATGATGGGGATATCGAGCTTGATGTAGAGGCGACAACTTCTTCCATCAAAGAAATAACATCAATCAAGGCTGACGCCCCTTGGGAAAACTGGAACTTCCCTGCCGCATGTCGAGCAGGTGGCGATCAATCCCATGAAACCAAGGTGGCTTGGTCTCCAATGGCCTTATCTGATGAAGCGTCAAAATGGTACCTCGACCTTCTCGTGGAAGAATGCACCACATGGGACCTACTTCAAACCGAATTCAAACGACGCTTTCAAACGGAGAGGCTACAAGATGATCCCGCTCTCCAACTCAACAAGATCGAACAAGGCCGGAGGGAAGATGTACACACATACCTGGGAAAGATGAAGACATTGATCGCTAAATGTGATCCATGCCCAGATGCAAAGTCCTCACGGCATGGTTCATAGCAGGTCTAAGAAAGAAAACCCGAAAGGATATGAAAAAGATAAGCAGCTATGAAACATTCAGTGCTGCTCATGCAGTGCTGCTCATGCAGTAGCCATTGACATCGAGGATGGCATGACAGACTCAGACACTACCAATGATGACGGCAGATCAAATACACGAGATAAGTGCTCGAAAAAGGGTAAATCAAAGGACACTACCGAAACATCCAATGAAGATTGCCTACAAGCCATGACCATGAAGCTGAAAGAAGACATGATGCAGGTCATGGATCAAAAACTCCACTTGTCTCAGCCGCCAACTCAAACATATCCACGGCGAGTAAATGTCTGGTGTCCGCACTGCCTGGAAAATCATATAGCAAATGAATGCCCGGTCCTCAGAGCCAGGATCACTGCACAAGCCATCCACCACCAAGGTTGTGGTGCCATATCTGCGTCATCGGCAGCCATGATGAGAACACTTGCATCTTCAACATGCGCAACAACCCGCCCCAACCTCCAACAATACCAAGCGGCACCATGCCAGTTACAGACAACTGGCACTTGCACAAGCGCCCCCAGCTCTGAGGCTAAATCTATTCCCGTTCGAACACAAGTTCCACAACTACTCACGAATCCGAATCCACGACCGTATCCAAGAGCACCAAATCCAGCTCCTCATGTAGTTCCCATACATCAATTACAAGCGAGGAAGTAGACTCGTTATTTGAGTATGAAGCAAAGTACCCAGTGTACTATGTAGAAGGTGCAAAGGTCTAATACTAGTTTATGCAAATCAAGTACGACCCAACACATTTCGAGCACCAATCAAGTGCTACGGTTGTGGAGAAAATCACCAGATTGTTGAGTGTCCTCATCATGGTAGCCCCGCTACTTTCCAACCACTCTGTAGAGATTGTGGCATAGGACATGCCTGTATGGATTGTCCCATGAAAAATAAGGTCCTAGAACAAACAGAGGTTAAGCCTGACGTCCCCATCGGCATCATTGGGGTGGACCATCAAAGTCTGGGTCCGGCAAGTGTAAAGTCACAACCTGTCAATGTAATTACACACCAACAGAAAGAGGCCACCAAGGACCCTAACATTCCAATCCAACCAAAGCGACTTTTGAAAAAGAAAGCACAAGTGCCTCCATCTCCACCAAGCAATGAGTAGCCGAGCTCATCCACATCAACTCCCGAGCCTCAAATAAAAGAAGCTCCATACCCGAATGCAAAGGTGGAGAAGGCTCGTTTTCAGGTACTTCAACAATGGGTCCAAAATGAACAAGCTCAATTTGAGGCTAAGAAACAATCTCAAGACCCAATCCATGACTTGGCCCCACAAAGTATTGATACTATACTCGAGCCTTTGTTCCAACAACAGACTCCACAATAGAATGTACCGCCATGTCAACTTGAAGGAGCCGCACTCTCTAGCATCCTGAGTTGCCCTGTGTCAATTCCCATCGGAATCCTCCTATGGAACTGTCCCAATCTCTGGGAGAGTTTCAAAGGATGGGTTGAACTCGCAAATCCCCCTCCACCTATGAACGACATTGAAGACATCCCTGTGCGGATGGGTGAGAGAGATGACATACGCAACATTACTGTGTCTTTGATCCACAAGGCATATAATGAAGTCCAAGCGATAGTGGATGGTGGAGCAGGTGTCAATGTCCTATTAAAGGAGCTCTACAAAGAATGGGGTCTCCCACTAATGCAAAAAGCTAATTTCAACACACGCCTTGCCGATGATTCATGGGCTAAACCTTTGGGAATAGTGAATTGCATGTCCACAAAGATCGCAGGAGTCCGCTTTTCCCTTCAATTCACAATCTTGGATCTCCCCAAAAAATCCTATCAAATCTTACTGGGACGTCCTTGGTTACAGGAAGCATCAATCCTCCATGACTAGGGAACTGATAGACTGATAATCGAGAATCGAGACACTACAGTCAGGGTGAATGTGGGGCCAGGAGATATTAAACCAATTGTGCCTAGAGCATTGGACGACACATCTTCCACCTTGCAACAGCATGCCATAGCAGGTGACTCACAAAGCAATGTCAATAACTAGATACAAACATTGGCAACCATCAACAACTGCCATTCATTAGATCCCATATTCTCACAGATCGATGCTAAGGTGCTACAGGTCGATCCTCCATCAATAGATGAAGAACAAATTGATCTAGAGATGCCATTCTTTATGGCTGACCTCGAATGGGATAATGAACCTGAAGAAGGTACCCATACCAATGATGACTTAGATTTTCCATGGGACCTTGAAACAGAGGCTGCGAATGCTAAAATTGAAGATCAAATCTTTGATAATGACCTAGCCATTCTGCATGCCCTAATGGCAGTCGAGCTCCCAAAAGTTGAACCTCTGCAATTGAATAACAGTAGAAGATCCCGCAAGAAAGCTACAGGAGGAAATCGCAGAAAAGCCAAGGCCGAGCACTTCAATGAATTCGAATGAGTCCAATCAAGGATCGTCAAATTGTACCTTGCAAACTCAGCTCCCTCAAAATCAGAACCACTGCCTCTTGAATGGACCCCTGAGTGAGTGGAAGGAGTATGTGAAGCACATGAATGCTTACTTGGAAACACCTTACCAATGGAAAAGTTACCCCATAGTTCCCAACGTAAGAAGTTTTGGAAATATAAGCCACATGTGCGGATGAAGCTCAATCAAGTGACTTTAGAAAAAGAAAGAAAAGAAGAGCCTAACAAATTAATAAATGCAACTATGCCACCCAATACACATGGCACATGTCAGGCTAGTTCAACCCCATCAGAGGCTGATCTTCGAGAAGTGCCAGAATACTTCAAGAATTATACAAGTGGCAGTGTGCCAATAGCAATGCCAAGACCACTCAGAGAATCTGAAGTTCAAGAAACCAATAGCATTGGAGAAACTCCAATCTATGAGGGACTGGCAAAAACAAGCACAATAAACCTCGCCCTTGAGGGGAGGAAGAAAATTTGGTTTTCATTGGAAAACAACTTCATCAAGAAGATGAAACCAAACTCAAAGAACTCCTAATGGAATACCGTGACTAGCTATCATGGTCATACAAAGAGATGAAAGGAATTTCACCAGAAGTGGCAGTACACACGATACCTATAAGGGAAGGTGCTCACCCTAAGGTATGTGGACCTTATCGCACAAATCCTTAATATGGCACCATGGTTTATGACGAGCTGGAAAAACTCCTAGATGCCTGATTCATCTACGAGATAGAGCACACTGATTGGGTTTCACCCATTGTCATTGTACCTAAATGCAACAAGAAGCTCAGAATATGTGTAAACTTAAAAAATGTGAATGCCACCACAATTAGGGATCACTATCCCCTACCCTTAACAGAAACAGTGTCAGAAAAGGTGGCAGGATCTGAAATATATAGCTTTTTGGATGGCTTTAGTGGTTATAACCAAGTGCAAATTGCTCCTCAAGACCAATCAAAAATAGCATTTGCTACAGAATGGGGTATTTTTGCATATCGAGTCATGCCATTCAACCTTTGTAATGCCCCGATCACATTCTAGCGAGTCATGTTCACAACTTTCAAGTCATTTTTTAATAAGTTTTTCCAGCTGTTCTTGGATAATTTTTGCATCCATTCAAACAAACAGGACCACTTCAAATGTCTTGAAGGAGTACTAATCAAATGCAGGGAGTATGGCATCTCCTAAATCCAACAAAATGCCAGTTCATGGTCACCCACGGAGTTGTTTTGGGACACATCGTCTCTCAACATGGGATTGCAACTGACATGGATAAAATCAAAATCATCATGGAATTGCCTCCTCCTACAAATTCCAAAGGTGTACAGGTCTTTATGGGACATGACGGCTATTATAGAAGATTTATATTGCGGTATGCCATGATAGCTAGGCCACTTTACAAATTATTAGTGAAGTTCTTATGGACCGAAGAGTGCGACCAAGCCTTTGAGCTTTTGAAGTGGTGCCTAATCACAACACCCGTCCTTATATCTCCCAATTGGGATATTAATTTTCATGTACATATTGATGGATCCAAGTATGCAATTGGGAGTGTTCTTTGTCAACCTGGTGAACATAAGAAAGACTACCCCTTCTACTTCGCCAATCGACAACTCAATGATGTAGAGATCAACTATACAACCACAGAAAGAGAAGCTCTAGAAATGGTGTATAGTGTAAATAAATTTCGGCACTATCTACTGGCAAATGATTTTGTCTTCTACACTGACCATCAAGCATTGCTTTATCTTGTGAACCGTCCATGTACCACAAAAAGAATAACCAGATGGCTCCTCTTGTTGCAAGAATTCACCTTCAAAATCGTGGTCTACAAAGGTGCCCAACACTACATTGCCGATCACATGTCTTGAGTCAAGACAAGAGAAGAAGCCACTGGAGTAGAAGACGACTTACCAGATGCCACACTATTTCAAATAGATGCTGTTCTAGAATGGTGTGGAGATATCATTGGGTACTTGATGGCAGGAAGACCACCCCCTGACATGAAAGCAGTAGATGCCAAAAAATTGATTCTAAAAGCTGCACCCTATCAACTCATTGCAAGACAACTGTACAAGATGGGCAAGGACCAGATATTAAGAAGATGTGTAATGCCTCATGAGATCATGCCAATCTTGAGTGAAGTCCATGAAGGCATTGCAGGAGGACACTTCCAAGGAGAAGCCACAACAAGAAAAGTTCTCCTCATAGGCTACTAGTGGCCAATATTGTGGGCAGATGCCTATGAATATGTAAAAGGCTATGATGTATGCCAACAGACTATTAAACCACAACACAAAGACTTCAATCCCCTAACACAATTATTGCACAAAAACCATTTGAAAAATGGGGGATTGACTATGTGGGTCCCATACATCCAGCAGCAAAAGAAACACAGGCACACTACATCATTGTGGCCACTGATTACTTTACAAAATGGGCTGAAGCTAAAGCAGTCAGAAAGGCAGATGCCAGAAGCACAGCAAGATTTTTATATGAAAATGTGATCACCCGATTCGGATGCCCCATTGAAATTGTGTCGGATAGAGGCACACATTTTGTCAATGAGGTAATCCAAGAACTCTTGTCTGGCTTCATGGTAATCCATAGAAAAAGCACATCCTACTACCCCCAAGGGAATGGACTCGCAGAATCCACCAACAAAATCATATGCATTATCCTCACTAAGGTAGTAGAACCACAACGTTCTGATTGGGTAGAGAAATTGAATGCAGCCTTATGGGCATACAGAACCACATTCAAGGTCAATACAGGGAACACACCTTTTCAATTGGTGTACAGCCTTGAAGCTATGGTCCCACTCAAATTTGTAATACCAAGTCTATGCATCATAGTACAGGAATGCATGGGTGACCATGAATCCTTGAAAGAAAGACTCTATCAGTTGGAAAAGCATACATAGACAAGACTAGTCGCCTACCATGCCATTGAGAGTGCTGTCAACGGAAGCAAGAACGGAAGAGGGAGAGAGAGATAGACAGAGAGCCACAAGTTTTGGTGGGTGCAGAACCACCCTAATCTTCTTTTTCATTCATTTATATATATGTTTGAGTATTGTACATAACCGGGGTAAAGGCACAATGACCTTTAACCCCCACAACCTCCCACTTAAAGGACAATGTGCCTTTAAGGGAGAACAACCAGTGAGCATACTATCCAATGCCCATCAATACACGACAATACTCAAACCGCTGACTAGGTAGACTCTTCATCAGCATATCTGCAGGGTTATCATCTGTATGAACCTTGACAAGCTCTATGCACTTGTCCTCAAGTACCTCCCTGATGAAATGGTACCTGACCTCAATGTGTTTGGTCTTTCCATAAAAGACCGGATTCCGTGCTAGCTGAATAGCACTCATGGAATCACTATGCAATGTCGGTACACCTGTATGAATCCCCAAATCTCCCACTAGCTGATCAAGCCATATAGCCTCCTTGCAACCCTCTGTGGCTGCAACATCTGTGGTAGACAAAGCAATGCACCGAGACATCCACGACACTGCACCACCTGCAAAGGTGAACACATAACCAGAAGTGGATCTCCTACTATCCACATGCCCTGCATAGTTTGAATCTGTGTACTCAAGTACACGCATGTCTCCTTTACCAAAGCAGATGCACATCTCCTTGGTACCCTTCATGTACCTCATGATGCACTTAACTGCCTCCCAATGCCTCTTTCTTGGATTAGCCATATACCGGCTAACAACTCCCACTGCAAATGCAATGTCTGGTCTAGTAGCTATCATAGCATACATAAGACTCCCAACTGCTGATGCATAAGGAACCTTGGCCATCATGGCCCTCTCCTCATCTGATTTGGGACTATTTGTATGACTCAGTTTCACATATGGAGGCAATGGAGTACTCACTGCCTTCCCCCCCTCCATATTGAAACACTGCAATACTTTTGTAACATACTCTTTTTGTGAAAGCCAAAGGAGTTTCCTACTCCGATCACGCGTGATGCACATACCAAGAATATGACCTGCAAGTCCCAAATCCTTCATATCAAAGGCCTCATGCAACTTGGCCTTTAATGCATCTAGCTCATAAGTATTCTTGCTAGCCAATAGCATATCATCCACATATAGTGCCAAGATTATCAGGCTATTATCCTTAGCTCTTTTAGTGTAGAGGCAGTGATCAATTTCACTCCTTCTAAAACCCTAGGACCGAATGAAAGCATCAAACTTCTGATACCATTCTCTAGGTGCTTGCTTAAGACCATAGAGACCAGCTTGCAAACTAAATACTCTTTGCCCTTTTCTTCAAAGCCTTCTGGTTGCACCATGTAAATTTCCTCATGCAAATCCCCATGCAAGAAAGCTGTCTTGACATCCATTTGCATAAGCTCCATATTCTCTGATGCCACTAGTCCAAGCATGCATCTAAGTGTGGTCATCTTCACAACCGGAGAGAATATCTCATCAAAGTCCACGCCCTTCTCTTGCTTGAACCCTTTAGCAACCAAACGGGCCTTGTACCTAGGCACATCATCACCTGTGACCTTCATTTTGTAGACCCATTTACATGGCAATGCTTTCTTTCCATGTGGCAAACAAACCAAGTCCCAAGTCTTATTCTTCATAACTGAACTCATCTCTGATTGCATAGCATACTCCCACTTGCATTGATCCTCATGCATCATAGCCTCTCTGTAGCAAGAAGGCTCCCCGCAATCAGTAAGCATCACATAGTCTACCCCTGGAACAAACCTATCAGCAGGCGGTCTACACACTCTAGATGATCTTCTCAAGGGCATTTCAGCTTGCTGTCCCACTTGCATATCAGCCACATTTGGCTCATCATTTCCACCAATAGATGATCCATCATCTACCCTTGATTGTATACCTGTGGGAGTACTTGGTTGTACCATTTCTTGCACATTTGGTGCATGGACAGCTTGCTGTCTATCAACATATGCAGGTGGATTCACATCCTGGAAAGTGATTCTCCTCATTTCCACATCCCTCATGGGTGCCTTATGCATCTTCTTCTCATTGAAGACCACATCATGGCTGCGTATGATCTTCTTTGCTTCTGGATCCCAGAGATGATAGCCCATCTCACCACTTTCACCATAACCCAGAAAGATTTAGGATCTAGCTTCTTTCGAAGCTCTTTTGGCACATGTGCATATGCCTCACACCCAAATATATGCAAATGAGAGTAAGAGGGCTTCTTGCCACTCCATGCCTCTTTAGGAATACCACCATCCAAACTCTTACTAGGTGATCTATTGATCACATGCACTGCAGTCTTCATTGTCTCAGCCCAAAAACCACCAGAAAGACTTGCATTGGGGAAAGCATGCATTGCAACCTTTCTTGAATGGTATGGTTCATCTTTTCTGCAACTGGATTCTGCTCTGGAGTATGAGGGGATGTGAGCTCCCTCTTAATCCCACGTGTATCACAGAAATGCTGAAAGTCGTGAGAGAGATACTCTCCACCATTGTCAGTCCGTAGGCATTTAAGTGTTCTACCTGACTGATTCTCAACCAAGGCCAACCATTTCTGAAATACCTGGAACACATCACTCTTCCGAGCTATAGCATAAGCCCACACTTTCCTAGTTGCATCATCAATGAATGTCACATAGTATTCAGCCCCGCCTAATGACCATGTAGGCATGGGACCACATACGTCTGAATGCACCAAATCAAGCTTTTCAAACTCTTTCTTTCCCCTTCTTTTATGGGCTGATTTAGTCTGCTTCCCATAGAGACAATGCTCACAAAATTCAAAATCAGAGAAACTCAAATGCGGTACATAACCCAAACGGCATAAGAGTTTCATTCCATTCTGGCTCATGTGCCCCAACCTGCAATGCCACAAAGAAGTGCTTGGCTGCTCGGTTATTGCAACAACATGATCAAATACCCCTGACACATGTAAGGGATACAAAGTCCCACACTTGGCACCCCTGGCCAAAAGCATAGAGCCCTTTTGAATTTTCCAACTCTGAAAGCCAAAAGTGGTGTGAAAACCAGCATCATCTAGCTGACCCACTGAAATAAGACTCTTGGTCAGCTTAGGCACATGTCTCACATGTTTCAAAACAAATGCAGACCCATTTGCAAAAGAAAACTTTATGTCACCTACTCCCACTATGTCACATGCATAGTCATTTCCAAGATGCACACAACCTATCTTTCCACTGTCATAAGTGGAGAACCATTCCCTATGGGGAGTAACATGGAATGAAGCACCAGAATCCAAAATCCAATCCTAGGAATATGCATCATCTGAAGTGGTAAGCAACTCTGCAGATAAACTAGACATGAAGAGAACGTCATTGTCACTATCATGTGTGACTGCATTGATCTCCTCGATCTTCACTTTTCCTTTGTCCTCCCTTGGACTCTCTTCCTTTTGATTTGCACCCCAATTTGCATTCTTTTTCTTATCCTTTTGCTCTCTTTTTAGCTTGTAGTAATCCTTTTTCATATGGCCCTTCTTGCCACAATGGTAACACTCAATGTTCCGTGCCCTGGATTTGCTACGAGACTTCCCTCTTTCTTGGGACTTCCCCCTGAACTGTGATCTCCCCCTTTGCACATTTAAGGCTGCATCCTACTTGTTGCCGTCCATAGACTTTCGTCTAATCTCCTCAGCCAACAAGCTACCCACAACATCATCAAATTTCAGCACTCCACCAGGTGCAGAGTTACTGACAACTGTATGGAAGGTATCCCATGAGGATGGCAATGAACATAAGAGAAATATTGCCTTAGTCTCCGCATCAAAATTCATCTTCTGAGCCTGAAGCTGGCTGAAAATAATATTGAATTCATTCAAGTGAGAAGCAATGGAGACCCCTTCCTTCATCTGCAGCTCAAACAACCTCTTCATGAGGTAAACTTTATTAGAGGCAGTTTCCTTCTCATAAGTGGCACACAATTTCTTCCACAAATCTTCCGTAGTCTGCTCATTTACTACTGTGAAATAAACTGACTCTGCAAGATGAAGTCTAATAGTAGACTTTGCTAATGCATCCAACTCATTCCAATCATCCTCAGACATATTTGCAGGCTTAGCTTCAATCCCTGCCAAGGGTTTAATCTGCTTCTTTTGAATAAGCACATCCCTTATTTGTTCTTTCCACAAAGAAAAGTTTGTCCCATCAAACTTTTTAATGTTGGAAAACTCCTTTTCAGACATGGAAGAGGATGCCATGATGCAAATAAAGCAAAATCCCAAATGCTAGTGCCTGCAAGAGAGAATCACAACAAATACCAGGTGCACCCAAATGCGTATGCCACAATAGAGTGAAATATCACCAAAACTCAAAGCTCAAAGCATCAAAAGATGCATCTGACTCATGTGCATATACTATGCATCCATATGAGCAAATCTGGCCCAAAAGAAAATGCCAATAAGTGCCAAATGACTCAAGCATAAACACCGTCCACTGGCATATGCATCAATAATATCTCATCCAAGAGAGCATAGCACTATCACTGCATCATCTGCAATGTGTCAAAGCTGTCCCTCAGCATAAAATAGCATCCATGTGCAAAGCGTCCATAAAAATAGCATCCCACAAGGCAATTTGGGCCTATAAGCGCATCTAATAAGGACCACAATGCATCCAAATGGCCTATAAATCATCCATTGCAACCCAATGCACACCACGAATGAGCACACACTGCTCAAACTGCAACCAGAGTGATCTACATAAGGTATGCTCAAGAAATCATAGTCCCACGGTAATGAGCGCTATGAAAATAGAACCTGAGATGCCTCAAAACATGGGCACCATTGCATAATCGGACTCAGCAAGAAAATCTGCAAATATCTTTCTTCTGCCAGAACTCCAAAATCCCAACCGATGAGTGAGAAATGGGAGTCAACACTTATCCACTGCCATGTGGCATAAATCTAAGGTTTCAAAACCTTAGAATGAAAAATGCATAACAGAGAGACGAAATCGAATACACAGAGATCTATAACTCTAAAAATCCTCCACCGAATCGCGCAAGAACTGACAACTAGGGGTTTTTGGGCGTCCGGAACGCAAGGGGACAGACAGTTTTGGAAACCGTGGTCTCAATCACTGGGTCCAACACACGGACTGAAAAACGTTTTTGGAAACAGAGCTGTTTGTAAAGTCCACCGGAGTGTGAATGATGAGCAACATAGAAGTTTTAGGACCTCCTGAGTCCACCGGAACTGACAGATCTGCAAATGGTTGCTCCAAACTTGAGTTTCAACACCCGGGCAAAAAACGCAGAAACTGACACAGTGAGTCAGAAATCCAATGAAATGATCCCAGATTCAAGAATGAAGGTGTTTCCAAGCTCCTGAAGTGAAGTGGACACCAAAAGCAAGCAATAGTTGCCTCTACAAGTCAATACGGAGTCTCTGTCATCGAACGGAATAGGGAAAAGCTCAAAAAACGACTTTTTCTTTCAAACCACTTAACAGGCTCTCAAAACCACTTCGTAAAGCCAAAGTGACTTTTCCAAAGGTTCCTCCAAGGTCTCTGCACACTCAGATGCAAGTAAAGTCACCCACAAACCTTCCCACAGAGCTTCTCCTTCCTCCCACAAAGCTGCTGAGCTTCTCCTTCCTCCCACAGAGCTGCTGAGCTTCAAGCATTCACACAGCTCAGCTAGATCACCCAGGCTCTGATACTAGTTGAGAGTGCTGTCAACGGAAGAAAGAACGGAAGAGGGAGAGAGAGAGAGACAGAGAGCCACAAGTTTTGGTGGGTGCAGAACCACCCTAATCTTCTTTTTCATTCATTTATATATATGTTTGAGTATTGTACATAACCGGGGTAAAGGCACAATGACCTTTAACCCCCACAGCCATGACAATAGAAAATTGCAAAAGAAAGGCATGGTTTGATAAAAACCTTAATGCTAAAGACATCAAGGAAGGCGACTTAGTCCTGTTATACAATGCCAAAGTACACAAGGGGAAACTGAAGTATCTAGGTCAAGGACCATACCGAGTACGAAAGATGAATCCCATCGGAGCTGTGCTACTTGAAACATTGGATGGAGTCCAATTCAACACAACAATAAACAGGAGCCGACTGAAGCGCTACTACATCAAGATGCAAGCCATCCCCGACAAAAACGAAGAATTGGGAAACCAAGTCTTCCTTAGTTAGGATTAGATTGTCTCACGAGCACTCACTTGCATATGTACGTCTTCGCACATATAGGTAGCATCAATTGATTTTACCTAGGGCTCAGAAGTGATGAATGAGTTCTACCTGCCCTATGAAAATCCCAGCAAAAAAAGCATATAGCTAGTCCCTACCTAGCTACTAGGTCACATGCACTCACGCTTTCACTTAGACACATAGATGATTGCATGAATAATTGTACCACACACTTTCATTCCACACTCTCAAAGGATGTATAAAAAAAGATCTATCTCCCACACACACACACACAAAAAGGTCATATCGGCATGCCAATCAATCTAATGATCAATGGTACACTACATGCACATGGATGTAGGTTCAAAAAAGATGCCGCCACTAAAGAGGATGCATAGAAAGAGCCCACCACCTCAACCACGGGACCCCCTCCAGAGTTCGTAGCCATCTACATTCTCTCAACCACAGAGACCATAGGCATTCATGGTCCAAAGCGATAGCTCCGAAGAAGATTCAGTTCATGACCAAGCAGAACAAATGCCACCCTTGTCACAACCGGCCTACACAGCCATTAACAAGGCCCAATCACTAGAACTTGTCTGGCCACCCACATCGACTTATGCTCTTTCCCAAGAAGCAACATCTTACTTAGAGCAATGAGGTCTAGGCAGTTTGCATGAGAGCCTCAAATTATTGGAGGACAGTCCTACCCTGACCACCTACATCAAGGACTTTCTCCATTCTTACTACTCCAGCAATGCAAAGGATGGCAAGTATGGTACAATCGCTGTACAGCAAAGCCCACTGAACATTATCCTCGACAGTACAGTCATTCAAAGGGCTTTCTCACTACCAAAACAAGGTGGCAAATACCCTAAATGGTCTGTTGATGCAAAGTTTATCAAAGTACAGTCTCTCCTCACCAAGGGCACACTGATCCACAGAGATGGCATATTGCTTCGCACAATCCTTGGCCATCGCCTCAAGGAAGCAGCACAATTCCTATCCACAATCCTTGGAATTAAGTATGGCAAAGATAGCTCCCTTCCACTCCGCACATTTGTTTTGCTAAGTAGGAAGCTAAAACAAGATTGTGTCCAGCACTTCGTCATTTTCTTTACCAAGAAACTCGATGGTTCTTCAGGCCAAAAATGTAAAATTCCACACTTATTGGCTATAATCATCAAAAAAGAACTACAAGAAAGAGAAATGACTCTGCCCCAGTCACCAAAACCAATTGAGGAGTTGGACATACCCTTCTCACTAGTATGGGAGCCGTCACCAACTTCTCCAACTATCATATTGATAAGTGCAGATGCCTTAGTAGAAGTACCTATTCTGGAGGTCGGGATTGTGGAATTGCCCCACGAGATGCTACAGCTCGGTGCACAACTGCAACCAATAAGTCTCCACCAATAGCACCAACCCGAGCTCACAACAAGGTCAGCACTTGAACCTGAGGAAAGATCGGCACCAGAGCTTGAGACTACATCAACACTTGAACCGCCCATTGATGCCATGCCAGTCAATGAGCCATAAGGGGAGCTAGTGCCAGATCAGTAGTATGACTATTGTACACAAGGGACTGAAATGCCATTGGAACAACCTCCCCCAAGTACTATAGAATCATTAGGATGGCTACATGGGCACCACTTATATCAGCAATATCACCAAACCTCATCACCATCTATCATTCTCCAACATCAAGCTAGCCAAATGATCCAAATGTCAGAACTAGTCACTAGCTTGGCCAAGGAAGAATATGCAAGAGAATTGGAAAGGCAGACTACATCAAAAATTGAAGACCAATTCTAGGCAATCGCCATAGAGGTCAAGGCACTTCGGGCACAGATAGATGAGAAGGAGGTAGAAGAAGTGCACATGAACCAAGCTCTCCAAGCTCAAGCGAAGGTAGTAAGGGATGTGACCTCCAACCTCCACCAAAGTCAAACAACTGACTGCGACAGTAGAAGCAACGGCAATCCTACAGACCTACTATAACTCCTTGACATCTGCACATGCGCAACAGACGGAGGTAGTGGCACAAGCTCGACTCACTCTCATTCACAAAGAAGAAGAGCTCCAAGATTGCATAGACAAGCTTGAAGACATGAAACAATCTTTGGCAGTACGTGCCTTTAGCATTGATGAGCTTACAAGGGAATGCCGAATCTTAAAAGACCAACTTGCTACCATTCAAGAGGCCAGCACTTCACAAGCCCAAGTCTTGGACCAATGGTCCAATACCACTGAAGACATTCCTCAATAGGCAAAGGTCACCTTGCAAATGCGAAAGCTTAAGAGCCATACACAACCATCTACCATCAATACAAAGAAAAAATGAATGAGATGCACTCCCAAAAAATAATCATCTCCAAGCTTAAACTCCAATTGCTAGTGCACAACAATGAGGCATTGGAAGACAACACCAATGACGCCCCACTACAATGCACAACCACGGTGTACCAAGAGCATGTGGCTGCTCTACAAGTGGAAGATCACCTCAATGCACACGTGCTTATCCAATGGAAGCAACTCCAAATCAGGATCATATCTGCTCATCCAATAATCAACTGGGAACATTCCATTGGGACTAAAACCCTGCGCATAATTTGCCAAGACTTGTCTAAAGATGAGAAAAATATATTCTACCTATCTACACATGCCAGGTTTATAACACTTAGGACGAATGCTTTCATTGCATATGTCTGCCTCATGGGTAGTCCTCCCCTCAGGGTTATTGCAGGTTTGTTGCCATTACTACAATGGCCATCCCTATTATTTGCACGGCATGACATAACCAACATCCCACCCATGCAGCTGATCATCCCATCGCACCAACAAAAAGAAGTGTCGCAAGATGACAAGGCCTATCACACATCCAACTTCCCATATCTAACCACTCTTTCTGCCAACATCATAACCTCACTTCCCCTTGCTGCTACCACCCTCTTAACCTTCCCCGAGCTCCATCCTAATATCTACTCCCTCCATCATCTCTTTGCTCATGCCTCTTACCATTTTCAACTTACCCAACAGTCACAAACTTACGAGCCCCTCACACCTAGCTTTTTCCCCTCCCTTGCTAATCCTACCCTTGAGGATTACCAAGCTGCTCAAACCATTTGCCCGATTCTTCCCCCCCTCCCCTCTGCTCCCCCTTCTGCCACTATCACTCTGCCATATTTATCCCCAATGTCCCTCGATTCTCTCCCTGCCCTATCATCACCTTCGACACTTCTGGTGCTTCCATCAGCAAAAAATGACACACTATTTGATTTTAAATATCAGGATCCGGATAATCCAATTCATATGCCCATGCCAAATTCCAATTATGGGTATGATTTTAATGAGATACCACTCCCCAATAACCCCATCAAGAAATTTTGGAGCAAATATCCTGATATGAAAACTCGAGGTGGATGGACCCTAGACAACTTTCCTATCAACCTTCGTCAGCATCAAATTAGTGAAGGTTGGATTAGCAAGTTGGATCCACAACTTGATTGGCACCATCCCAAGCTCTTTGATGTAATCTTCTTAAAGGAGTACTTATGGGCACCTCCATGTCTCAGAACCCATCCCAAGTTCTATGCAGTTCCACGATGTAAAAAATGGGAAGCCAACATACACACTTTGGCTGAAGATTTGAGTCATTAATTGGCCAATGATCGAACCCTACTCTGGTGTAGAATGGAATATCTAAGGCACCATGGTCCGAGCACTTCAGTAGCATGAACAAATAATGCGCGGCAACATTGATCACTTCCTTCGCCAAAGTGCCATATTCTGTAAAACATTGGAATTCATTCTGGAGATCCCATGTTACCTTGATTCCCATTTGCCTCCACTCAGCTTTAATCCCAATGAAAGGATTGATGCTCAGATTACAATCCGGCTCTATCAAAGAGTGATCTTCTTAGAGGCATGCCACATATCTCTGTTCGAGCAAATGGTGGATACAGGCTACCTGGAAACTGCTCAAAATTTGTATGGTGCTAAGGCTTTACAGTAGGATTGACTGGCACGACACAAGTTCCATAGCCACTGGACTAAAAACATGGCAACCTAGGTACGTGATCACAATAAGCCATAACCCGAGGATAGGTATTAAAATGGATCCGGGAGTATGTTGACTCTATGCCAACATGAACTTATGTAGAAAGAGAATGTGATACAACTTTGTGATACAACTTTGTGTTACAACTTTGTGATACACTTTGTGTTACAATTTCTACATGTAGAGAGAGAATGTGTTACAACTTTGTGTTACAACTTTGTGATACAACTTTGTGTTACAACTTCTACATGTAGAAAGAGAATGTGATACAACTTTGTGTTACAACTTTGTGTTACATGCAGAGAGAGAAGCTCTCCAACTTGTATAAATAGCCCATAATGGAATGAAGCCTACACTCTTTGGGGCATTGTGTTGAGTCTACTTTGGTATTCCAAGCATTTGTCTCAAGCGTCCATGCTTCATTGCACTGCATGTCCAAAAGCATGTCCTAACCTTACAACTCCTCCTCCCCTCTCCTCCAACCTTGCAACACATCCTCTCCCTCTCCTCCTCCCTCCTCCTCCTCCCTCCTCCTCAAGGAGGAATACCTCCTCCTCCTCCTCCCTCCTCTCTCTTCTTTCCCCCATGCTCTTACACCTTCTTCCTCTCCCACTCCTATGCTCCCCTAAACCCTTTGTTCCTAAACCCTTAAAACTCCATGATCTACGAGGGAGATGAGTTCTCCACCATGTACTCTACCCTGACCTTGGAATCTCCTTCCAAACCCTGGAACCTCCTTCTAAACCCTGGAACCTCCTTCTAAACCCTGGAGCTCTTTCTGAACCCTGGAACCTCCTTTTAACCCTGAAACCTCCTTCTAACCCTTAAACTCCTCCTCAACCCTACAACCCCCAATGAAGGTGAAAGCCTTCATTACCTCAACAAAGATGATCTACATTCCTTTTACATATGCGTGCACTTTGTTTGCTTACCACACTTAAGCCTACGTCTCTCACCAGAACACGACTCGAGGTCCTAAGCTACACGTATACTACAATTGACAACCCTAATATATCTATAGGTGACAAAAAACCTCAGAACCCTGCAAACATAAAATACCCAGCTCTTCCTACGAAAGCATCCTACGAAAGCAGTAGGACTTATGTAGAAAGAGAATGTGATACAACTTTGTGATACAACTTTGTGTTACAACTTTGTGTTACAGATGGTCTTCATCTAGTCTTCATCTTGAACTTCTAGATTGGATAGTTAGTGCCGTTCAACTTTTCACTTTCGCCGAACGGTGGAATTCGCAGTCTTGCAGGCTGGTCACAAACAGAAACACACTACCAAATCTTCTTGCTAGTGCCCAAGCTCTGATACCATGTAAGAAAACAAAACAACATTTGTGCTCAACAGATAACAGGATCTCGTATGCAAGAGAGAAAAGTAGATAGTATGGAGAATCAAAAATTTGATTACTATAAAACTGATACAATAGATGGCGCTGCCTCCCAGCCGTGCGCTCCTGTGTGAGAAGCTTCGATGGCATGCTGGAAATAGTAGAGGACGGAGGCTGGATGCTAAGGAATCAGGGTTGTTGTAGCCAATGATGATAATGGGCTTCACAGGCTTGCTCTTATATAGCCACCAGTCGTAGTCAGTTAGACCCAATTGGGTGACCGACCCAGTCCGCCCAAAATAGCCGACTAGAGGTCAAAATAGGCCACCGACGACACGATAGAATTGTGGCACAGAATAGAGCAACTTACCTACGGCATTCAGCCTAGAGCCATCCAAGATCATCTAAGGCTCCAAACAGGCCCCACAACCCGAGAGTGGGCTGCCTCAAGAAATGCTCCATCTACCCTCAATGCGGTTAGTCATGGGATGTCTTCCCGTGCTTGCATGTAGCCTAGTTGGCAATGTACCAACTCTATCTGAAGCCGTCCAGCCATAAGGCCACACATGGCCCCCATCTAGTGTCCAAACCGGGACCTACTAGATAATCGAGCTACTCAAATGCCTTCTCCTCATATGGGGGGCTTAGAAGTAGAGTTAGTTGGTTCCCACGTAGTCACATGAGAGTGGAGCATTGATATCTAACAGAGAGGACCTACAGATTTCTTTCTCCTCTAGCATGAGACACAAACTCTTGGAAGTCTCCCTTATGTTATGTTGTAGAGACTGGTCAGGATATTGACTCCGCATGCATAAGAGGGATGATTCGAGGCATTAAATCTTTAATCCACATTCTCTCTTGCTTGTCTTGGATGCATACACACCATTGTAGATTTGGAAATCAAAGGCATAAACTTTCTCCGAATTGTTAATTATCTCTTCCTCGTTTTCTTTATTGATAAAAATCACAATATTGCAAATTCTAGCTCTACTAATGGTGGTATATAGTATTCTATCGATGAATTGGCGAATATAATTGGAAGAAACCTCATCAATAAAGAATACTTGGGGCTTCTCCCAGCTTGTTTCATCAATTAAAAAGTCCTCATCTGAAATGCCCCTGTACGCTACAAGCTTTCTAGCTTCTGAGGTGATGTTGACATTAAATTGAAAGCCGTGGTTGACTGCACTTGTTATTCTTAGTTTATGCTCATTCGCAAGCTTCTCAACATATGCAATCATCTGTGGTGGGATTTGGGCTCTCATGAATGAGGTGACTACTTCGGCCCCATCTTCTTGATTCTTCATCCACTTATGTGCCCATGCCTTTTCCTTAGCTATGGATAAAGCGGCTATATCCTTCACAATATTAGGGTCAATATTGCATTGACCAGTAGGAATTACTTTTTCTATGAGCAAATATCTAATCACACTATCCACTGCATCACGTTTCACATGTACATCGATGCACTCCTCCATGCAATGATCTTTGTCCTTCCTACCAAAAAACCATTCTTTCTTGAGGAATTTTTATGTTGCCATTGTTACATAGCTATCCGGCAAATACTTCACGAGCCTCCACATTCTCAACCTTTGACTTTTGTGATAGTAACAAAGGACCTTCATAAGTAACCTCACCCTTCTCGTATGCACTACAAACTGCCACAACTTGCTTAAACACCTCATCAGGTCAAAAATTATACTTGTGTAGTCAGTATATCTATCTCTCGCTACCTTGAACCTTGTGAGAGATTCTTCCCATTCTTGACTTCCCCTTGGTACAACTGCACTTAAACATGTATAAAAGTTGACTAATGTGTCTGCATCTACTTTTGTGGCAGTTATTTTCAAATATGTTGCTAGAGAACCAAGTGTAGTCCATATATTCCTTGCTTTCATTAGGATTTCCGATGTTGAGGTTATCTTACATTTTGCAAAAATATCATGTTTCAGTCTTTCAGACTCGACCAAATATTTTGTTTGATGCTTGAAAATGCATATTGTAGCCATATAAAAATTGAAGGGAAGAACCTTTGACATTTGCTCTACAGTGAGCCTTCTTGAGTCCCTTGCTTGTCTAGCAAGTTCATTACAAGCATATGCATAATGCTGACCATCAATCAGCTCAAATTTACAGTGCAGTAAGAAATTTCTCTTTGCCTCTTTCAAAAATTTCTTGGAATTTGCCTCTTCACCCTGTTCATGCGGAATTTGTCGAAGGCTTTGTGTGAAGAATTTGCTGAAAGTCTCCTAAAAATGGGTAGGTCCTTCAAATGTAACTCCATTGTCATGGCTACCTATATTTGAACAAAACATGATTGGATGTAAGACCACATTAGAGAGCACGGGTTTCTTTCCATCCACCAAAGCCTTGAATATTTGCATCGCATAAGATATATCAAGATTTCTATTATTGGTAAAAATATATGTTGACTCCACATCTCGAGCATTCACAGCATAGGGCTTTTGTCCCCATATATATCCGACATCATCTACTGTGATCATCTCATTAAGACGCAGATTGAGATTCTTTATTAACATGAGCTCATCTTGATCCTCCTCAACCTATTGATCTGACTCTTCTTCCTCTATATTTTCTCTTTGCTCTTGTACCTGAAGTTTCTAAGCGGAGGAGCGTTGCCTTTTTTTCAAATAACTTTTGGAATTGTGTCCTCTTTATCTTTTACTTGTACTTTCTGAACGGAGGAATGCTGTCTTTTTGTGAAAGTAGCCTTTGGAACTATGGCCCTTGCAGTACTAATCTTTCCTATTTCACGTCTTTCTTTTCCTTTGATAGGTTGCACCAAAGTGGCCTTGGCTCATCCTTCCTCTTCCTCTATCTTTTGTATTTCTTTAGGCTACAATGGTTGTGTCGCTTCTTCATTTTTCAGTTGGAACGCAGCATCTACTTCTTCTTCTATCTCAAAGAGTCTGCATGTAGACCCTTGATGTTGGGCTCCTTGTCTAGGCTGCTTCTGAGCCAAACTAGGAGCTCTCTCATCCTACTTGTCTCCTCTTTCTTTCTAAACCACACTAGCATCCACCTAATCTTACTTCTGCCCTCCCTACTCTTGATTGAATTCATGGTCTATCTTGAGCGATGATGTCTTAAAGTACTCAACCATAATCTTTTGATGCAATCTACTTGCCTCTCCATTCGGAAATGTACTCTATTCATCCATGAGAGCCTATAATGGAGTTGTAATTATGCAAAGTTTGATGGTGGAGGAGGTGGCATTGTGAACCTATTTAGACCTCTTGATAAGATAAATGATAACCCCCAATACCAGGTTGTGAACACTTCACAAAAATATCCAAGTATTTTAAAAATCAAACAAAAGATCCGACATTCTCCTAAACAAAAAAACCCGACATTCTCCTAAACATTCTTTCATCCTTTCCTCACTGAAAACGCACGACACTCTCTTTCCTTAAATCTCTTATCAACAATAGTAGAGAAGTAAGAGATCTTTCCAACACTTTTTCTTTGTATTTTTTAAAAGTACAACACTTCCTTCTCTGCTATTTCTACTTGGTTTTCCATCTCAATTTGTTCCAACCTCTTTCTCTCCCCTCCATCCCACTCTAGAATGTCCGTCAATGAAAATTTCCGCCGATGATCGCCACAACATCCATTTCTCTAGTCCCATTACTACATCAATTTATGTTCAAAAATTCCATCGTTCCTCATCGCCATCGCCATCGCCATCCACAGCCTACCATTGCCATTACCGTCACCGTCGCCATCGCCACAACCCACCATCATTAGAATTTCTGCAATCGCTCCACATCATCAAAATTTCCATCATCACCCATACATCGATGCAATCGACACCCACCTATTCCTCACGCAATCGCCAACCCTGCCTACCATCACAATACTCACCTACGGACTACCCCCGTCGTGCGCACAGTCCCACCCACCACCACGTCCCCTCGCATCGCCCACGTCAGTGCATCACCCGTGCACCACCCACCCCCTGCACCGCACATTGCCCGTGCACCGCCTGCACACCGCCCATTGTAAAGGGAAGGGGTTTGGAAGAGGGTTTACAAACCCCCTTTCCTACCCCCTTTATTGGCGGCCACAGCTGCCAGGGAATAAGGGAAGGATCCCCATATCCTTCTGTCCTCATACCTTTCGTCGTCGTGATATCCTTCCATCCTCATACATTCCATCGCGATCACACGTCCGTTTCCATTCTCGGCCCATCCTTTTCCCATTCCCTCCCTTCTGTTCATCCCTTCTCTCTCTTCTCTTCCTTTTTCCATCGATCCTTTCTCTCAATTTCAGTTTCCTAAATATTTAAGAAAAGAAAACATGAATATGGGTGGTAGCAAGCTAAGGGTGTCCACTTCTGGACCACTTTCGGGTGAGTGTGACACCCGCTCGAGTGAAAATACAAAGGTTTTGCTTCGGTGTGCAATACCTTGATCGAGGTATTAGTTCCAATGAAAATCACACACGAAGACAACCGAGCCAAGCCAATACCTCGATCGAGGTGCTGGGCTTTTTTCACCGGACCGAGCCTATACCTCGATCGAGGTTTGCTGGCATGCCACCTATACATGCCACACATACCTCGTTCGAGGTATCGTGGCAATCCAGCTACACCTCAATCGAGGTAGTGTGGCATGTCTAGCTATACCTCGATCGAGGTACGTGCCATCCGACAGGGCAGCTGACATACCTCGATCGAGGTATGCTGGACCGATGACTTGGCCGCATGTCGAATACGTCAATCGAGACATGTGGCATCCGGTTGCTGCCGACATACCTCGATCGAGGTATCGTGGCATGTCTATACCTCGATCGAGGTAGATGTACCGAGATGTATGGGCATGTCAAAATACCTCGATCGAGGTATCGTGGCATGTCTATACCTCGATCGAGGTATGATGGAGCGATATGTATGTTGCATGTGAAATACCTCGATCGAGGTAAGGAAACCCTAAATTTTCTTATAAAAGGAGAGCGACCCCTCTCATTCTTCATACCTCGATCGAGCTCCTCCTCATCGACCGATTTTGGATTTGCGGGACGTCGATGGAATTACGCCAGCGACGGAGAGCGACCGACGGACAGCGACGGAGATGGAGGGAGCGGGAGAGTCCAGGTAGGGTTTTTTTTATGTAGCTTTTTTTTTTGCTAAAATTTACTTACATTTTAGTTTATAGGAATAATTATAAAAATTTTCTAAATTTCAAATGCATTTTAAAGTTTTTTTTAAAATTTTGAATTACGACTTTTTTTATTTAAAATGTGAAAATGTAAAAATTTTATTTTTTAAAATCATCTTTGAAAAAAAAGAGATTAAATTTATTTTTTGAATTAGAGCTATTTTTATTAAATAAAAAAACGTTTCATAGGAATAATTATAAAATATTTCTAAATTTCAAATGCATTTTAAATTTTTGAATTACGACATTTTTTATTTAAAATGTGAAAATGTAAAAATTTTGTTTTTTAAAATCATCTTTGAAAAAAAAGAGATTAAAGTTATTTTTAAATTAGAGCTATTTTTATTTAAATAAAAAAACGTTTAGATTTTAGTTCACAGGAATAATTATAAAATATTTCTAAATTTGAAATGCATTTTAAAGTTTTTTTTAAATTTTTGAATTACAACATTTTTTATTCAAAATGTGAAAATGTAAAAATTCTATTTTTTAAAATCATCTTTGAAAAAAAAGAGATTAAAGTTATTTTTTAAATTAGAGCTATTTTTATTTAAATAAAAAAACTTTTAAATTTTAGTTCATAGGAATAATTATAAAATATTTCTAAATTTCAAATGCATTTTAATTTTTTATTTAAAATGTGAAAATGTAAAAATTAGGTTTTTTAAAATCATCTTTGGAAAAAAAGAGATTAAAGTTAATTTTTAAATTAGAGCTATTTTTATTTAAATAAAAAAACGTTTAAATCTTAGTTTATAGGAATAATTATAAAATATTTCTAAATTTGAAATGCATTTTAAAGTTTTTTAAAATTATTTTTGGAATTACATAATTTCTTATTTAAAATGTGAAAATGTAAATATTTTGTTTTTTAAATCATCTTTTAAAAAAAAGAGATTAAAGTTATTTTTTAAATTAGTGCTATTTTTATTTAAATAAAAAAACGTTTAAATCTTAGTTTATAGGAATAATTATAAAATATTTCTAAATTTGAAATGCATTTTAAAGTTTTTTAAAATTATTTTTGGAATTACATAATTTCTTATTTAAAATGTGAAAATGTAAATATTTTGTTTTTAAAATCATCTTTTAAAAAAAAGAAATTAAAGTTATTTTTTAAATTAGTGCTATTTTTATTTAAATAAAGAGACGTTTAAATTTTAGTTTATAGGAATAATTATAAAATTTTTCTAAATTTGAAATGCATTTTAAAGTTTTTTTAAATTATTTGTAGAATTACGTAATTTTTTATTTAAAATGTGAAAATGTATATATTTTATTTTCTGAAATCATCTTTTAAAAAAAAGAGATTAAAGATATTTTTTTTATTAGTGTTATTTATATTTAAATAAAAAACATTTAAATTTTATTTTTAAAAATGATCTTTTTAAAAAAAGAAAATAAGAGTTTAAGTTAGTGAAGTTTTTATTTGAATGTCAAAAAGTATATAATTTGTTTTTTAAAATAATCTATTAAAAAAATTTTATAACTGAAGTTTACAAATTATTGAAGTTTTGAATTTAATATAACGTTTAAATTTTGTTTTTAGAAATCATGTATTAAGAACAAGAAAATAAGAGTTTTTGTTAAAATAAGAAAATCATGTATTAAAAACAAGAAAACAAGAAAAAGAGAGATTAAAGTAGGTTTTATGTTATTTTTGAAATTGGTGCTATTTTTATTTAAATAAAAAAATGTTTAAATTTTAGTCTTCAAAATCATCTTTTTAAAAAAAAGAAAATAAGAGTTTAAGGTAGCGGTGTGCGTTTATCAATCTTTATGTGGAATATTATAGATTATATAGTTGGTTAAGAGTTGTTTCATAATTTAGGTAGAGTAAGTAGGCTGTATAAAACACCACATGGGCATTATCCCTAAAACACCACACCACATGGGCAAAGACCCCAACACTAGAGTGGTTAGATGCATAAGCGTATGGCTAATTGGATCTTCTAAATGCACCAGCACATCGAAAACACATACGTAAATGATTGTCCAAAGGTCTCCTCTCTCCCCAGGCATGGGAACCAAGTGATGATCTATAGGAATGGCCACTAGTTGAGGTGGATTGCCCAACCAAAATAGATAATATTGAAAAGGCCTAATTATTTTCTCAAAGTTCTCGCTTTAAAAGGTCTGTAGTGTCAACCCGCTCTCTTTTTTAATGTGTAGTCCGAGAAATACTAGATGCGCCTTGCTTGTGTATCGTTCAAAGTAATGTATTAGGTATCCTTCTATCTCCTCCATATCTATTACAAACCCAAGGCAGTAAAGCATTCAAAGAAGGTCTTATTAACCAAACCTCTCCACTATCTGTCCTTAGTATAGGGGCCATAAGTGGACAATGTGGTCCTTACACACATGTGGAAAAGTTTCATATTGGATAAAAAGTAAAAAAAGAGAAACATATAAGGAAAAAATATTTGAGATATCTAAGTTTAAAAATGCAACAACTAGAGTTTGAAAAAATTTTAATCAAAATTAAGAATTTTTAATAATATTGAGTTTGATAAACATAATATTGAGCCACACATTTGGCCCATCTACCGGTAGGTGCATAGGATGATCCCAACGACATCCTACCTCATCAAGGAGTACGTAAATTTTTCATTACGTAAATAGATTATAAGTCATATTGAATAGAATATTATTTTCATTACCCAAATAGAATATTAATTTCCATGTGTTTTTTTTGTGCATGCGCTAGCCAGCGCACAGGTTCTGGCACCACTATTCGTATGTAGATAGAGATTTTGAGAGCTGAGATGAAGGCACTGCAGGATGCTAGGGCACCCCCTCACTTGGTTGCGAGTTTAGATTCAGTTATTGAGGCTCTGGATCGATTGGACACAGTTGAGGACATTGTGGATAGCTTTCAGGCATAGGCTGAGGCAGAGACCACTGGTGATGGCTTGGATTGGAGAGCCATTCGACAGTTGTTTGAGCGTGAGTCACATCACAGACAAGCCTTAGAGGATATGTTTTGGGATGGTCACACTAAGGCGATGCGACCACGATCAGGGCTCCCCTTGCATATTTTACGTTGTAGGCACCCCATCATAGCAGCACACATTTATCTGAGATATCTCGCTGTGAATGGTGGTCGATTGCCTCACAACCGTCAGATAGCCAGGTCATTTGCCATGCAGCTATATGCTAAGTTTGTGCTTGGTCATCGGGTAGACTACCTTAGTACCTGTCCAAGATCAAGAGCGGGACATGGTAAGATGTTGCGTCAGGAGCGTCAAACTCGGCATCGACGCGAGGCACCAAAGTTGCACACCATCCCTGCACCGGCATTGCGAGCTATTGGAGGATGGATTAGGGGGGATGTTCATTCAGTGGCATCATCCTTGCAACACATGGTCTCTGCCCTATCAAGATCACTTTCGATTCCACCTCCCCCACCTCGATCATCGATGGAGCCTCCCACATCTACACCACCTCCCACATCTACACTACCTCAGCATGAGTTGGAGGCTCGAGACGCACGGATTGCAGAGTTGGAGGCATTGTTGGTCGAGTCTAGGGACGAGGTTAGTTATTTTGATTATGTTAGTTTATTTTTTTTAGCGTGTTTTGAACTGAAGTTTTTTGGTTAATTCTCACCATGTACGCGACATGTTTGCATTGCAGGCACATCTATTGCGTCAGGATATGGAGTCTCGTGTACGACTGTTGGAGGCAAATTTGGAGGAGCAGAGGATTCGGACACGCATAGCATACCATCGTGCGGAGCACTGTATTTTATAGTTGAGGCATATTAGTCGTGATCCATCTCGCCATAGGATCGACCCCAGCGTGGCCCTATACCTTGCTCCTCCTGTGACTAGGACACCCATAGACGCAACAGTCATAGCCAGGCTTCCTACTGCCACTTGCGTCCTTTGCCACGAGGAGTTTGACACCGTAGGTGGTTTCAACTAGGGTGCGGCCACATCGCACATCTCCATTGCATGACCCGCCACATGGTGGCACGATCAGTGTGCCCTATATGCTTTGCTGACATTGATGTGGCCACATATAGAGGACTAGGCATGGATGATCTGTATCCTGGTCATCGTCAGGCCATTGATCCATTCGCCCACGTGGTCTTGACAGAGCACGAGGAGGAGGCACAAAGAGCGTTGCTGATGCAGGAGGGTGCTGATACATCGGTGGTTGCAGCGTGCATTCCACGACACTTTTCATATGGTGATTTCATGCCAGGTGACGAGGCACGAGCAGAGGAGGCACACTGTATTGAGCAAGAGGCAGAGCTGCAGACATCATTGTAGTAGTGGGTGGAGCAGCAGCTTGGGCAGGGCCGAGACTAGTGTCTTCTACATGTAGAGATGATTACTCGCACTGGATTTGAGGCACGAGTATTTACAGATGCACGACTATGGGAGCTGAGACGCGCATACATAGAGGAGGCAAGGGAGGCAGAGATGGCAGTGGTGGCTCGTGCAGCATGCCCTCCTCTTCATCAGGATGAAGCTGGCCCATCTCATGCATGTGATGAGGCTGGCCCATCTAATCCAGCTTTGCCTGAGGGCACACAGCGGACGGTTGGGTAGCGGTTCATACAGGAGCCACGTCAGAGGATGACTAGAGGATCATATGTGGAGTTATCAGATTCTAACTCAGGATGATTGTTTAGGCTTCACATATTTCTTGTTTAGGGATGCACTTCTGCATGATGATGATGATGATGTACAGATTCATTTTGGTACTTTCATGATATTGTTCTTACTTTTATGATGTATGAGCATTTTCGTACTTTCATGATGTTCTTCACACTTTGTTTATCTCAGTTTATAGTTTGTTCAAATCTAACATAAACATTTAAAATTAGGAGTATGATTTTGAATTTCAAATATCTCAATTCACATATCTAATACATAAGGTATTTAAAAAATAATGCCATGTGAAGTAATTGTAAACATTAAGCATTGAAAAAGTGTTCAAGTTCCAACTTTATCATTTTGAATATCATATTGAATTTCGTATATATCAATGCTTGCAATTATTACACTAAACCTAAGAGCCATGTGAAGTTTCATCCCCATGTGCGTATTTAAAATTAAGAGTATGATTTTGAATTTCAGATATCTCAATTCACACATCTAATACATAATGTATTTTAAAAATAATGCCATGTGTCGTAATTGTAAACAGTAAGCATTGAAAAGGTGCTTGCAAAAATGTATGCATTATACCTTCCACGTGGCGCATACCAAATCAGTTGGAGACCAAATCTTGCGTGGATGTATGTCTAGGGTAGCCTAAGAGCCGTGTGAAGTTTCATCCCCAACAGGGTTTAGGATTTAGGGTTCAGGGTTTAGGGTTTAGGGTTTAGTCGTGCTAGTAGGGATTGTAAAAATGTATGCATTATACCTTCTACGTGGCGCAAACCAAATCAGTTAGAGACCAAATCTTGCATGGATGTACGTCTAGGGTAGCCTAAGAGCCGTGTGAAGTTTCATCCCCAATAGGGTTTAGGATTTAGGGTTCAGGGTTTAGGGTTTAGGGTTTAGTCGTGCTAGTAGGGATTGTAAAAATGTACGCATTATACCTTCTACGTGGTGCAAACCAAATCAGTTGGAGACCAAATCTTGCATGGATGTACATCTAGGGAGCCTAAGAGCCGTGTGAAGTTTCATCCCCAACAGGGTTTAGGATTTAGGGTTCAGGGTTTAGGGTTTAGGGTTTAGTCGTGCTAGTAGGGATTGTAAAAATGTACGCATTATACCTTCTATGTGGCGCAAACCAAATCAGTTGGAGACCAAATCTTGCGTGGATGTACGTCTAGGGTAGCCTAAGAGCCATGTGAAGTCTCATCCCCAACAGATAAGTCCACGTGCATATTTCATTAGTACGTGCGCCATTTTTCATACGTAGTCGTGCTAGTAGGGATTGTAAAAATGTATGCATTATACCTTCCACGTGGCGCATACCAAATCAGTTGGGCACCAGATCTTGCATGGATGTACGTCTATGGTAGCCTGAGAGCCATGCAAAGTTTAATCTCCAACAGATAAGTCCACATGCATATTTCATTAGTACGTGCGCCATTTTTCACACGTAGTCGTGCTAGTAGGGATTGTAAAAATGTACGCATTATACCTTCCATGTGGTGCATACCAAATCAGTTCGAGACCAAATCTTGCGTGGATGTACGTCTAGGGAGTCTAAGAGCCGTGTGAAGTTTCATCCCCAACAGATAAGTCCACATGCATATTTTATTAGTACATGCGCCATTTTTCATACGTAGTCGTGCTAGTAGGGATTGTAAAAATGTACACATTTGTCCTTTCACGTGGCGCATACCAAATCAGTTGGGCACCAAATCTTGCGTGGATGTACGTCTATGGTAGCCTAAGAGCCATGCAAAGTTTAGTCTCCAACAGATAAGTCCACATGCATATTTCGTTAATACGTGCGCCATTTTTCACACGTAGTCGTGCTAGTAGGGATTGTAAAAATGTACGCATTATACCTTTCATGTGGCGCATACCAAATCAGTTCGAGACCAAATCTTGCGTGGATGTACGTCTAGGGTATTCTAAGAGCCGTGTGAAGTTTCATCCCCAACAAATAAGTCCACATGCGTATTTCATTAGTACGTGTGCCATTTTTCATACGTAGTCGAGCTAGTAGGGATTGTAAAAATGTACGCATTTGTCCTTCCACGTGGCGCATACCAAATCAGTTGGGCACCAAATCTTGCATGGATGTACATCTACGGTAGCCTAAGAGCCGTGCAAAGTTTAATCTCCAACAGATAAGTCCACATGCATATTTCGTTAGTACGTGCGCCATTTTTCACACGTAGTCGTGCTAGTAGGGATTGTAAAAATGTACGCATTATACCTTCCACATGGCGCATACCAAATCAGTTGGAGACCAAATCTTGCGTGGATGTATGTCTAGGGTGGCCTAAGAGTCGTGCAAAGTTTCATTCCCAACAGATAAGTCCACATGCATATTTCATTAGTACGTGTGCCATAGCTTTGCCGCAGTCGTGCTAGTAGGGATTGTAAAAATATACGCATTGTACCTTCCACGTGGTGCATACCAAATCAGTTCAGACCAAATCTCATGTGGATGTATATCTACGGTGGCCTAAGAGTCGTGCGAAGTTTCATCCCCAACAGATAAGTCTACACGCGTATTTCGTTAGTACGTGCGCGAATTTTCTTAGTCACGTTTTTAAAATGTCCTAAAGCACAAAACAAATTACAACATTACTACTAATAAACAATTTTTTGTTTTACTAACACAACAAATCCCATTGAGAAGACATTGGACATCATGTATAAAATAGAATCTAATACAATGATGTGTATGGTTGTGTATACAGCCATCAGAGTGAAATACAAAATATGAGTCCATGAAAATTACAATGGTACGGTCACACAGTGAGCCTATACATATCGAATACAAAAATGTGTAATCAACTAGTGATACGCAATAAAAATCAATCTGATCAACTGATGATCCCAAAAAATATGATATGTCATGTGCTACTCCTCAGGATTAGCTCTCATGCCAATAGTTGCAAGTATGCTCTCGTGATCCGCCACTGCAAGGTGCCATCGTGGAGTGGACGTCGCCTTGCGAGTGCGAACATGACTCAAAGTAATCTTGATCCCAACAACAAGATGAGAATACATGTATGCCTCCTGATCCGCCATGTACTCCTAGAACTCAATATAGCGACCACGCCTCTGTATTCGCTAAAAATAGTGGCCACCTACGATCATGCTATGAGCATTGAAGTGCATCCCATGCCCATCCACTGTATCCTCATTCAGCACAGTGTTATTTCAACATCTACTTATCGGGATGGGCACTCCACTTTGCAAGCTTGTAAATACCACCTGGTTTGAGGCATGTACAAAGTATTGTGCCCGTTTGATAGGCTTTGCATTGTCGATCAAGCATTAAACACCGTTTTTTCCTCACTATGATGCACATTCTTTAAAAAACACGCTCTTAGGTGTGTTATCCGAACAAGTACTTATCGGATGGATGTGCCACTTTGCACCCAAGTCAATGTTGAGACGTGTCCAAACTATTTTGTCCATCGGATATGCTTTGTATGGTCGATCAAGAATATGCATTTGTATTTTGTCCTCAATGTCATGCAGAACCATATAAAAACATGGTCCTAGGTGTGTTATTCCAACAAGTACTTATCGGATGGGTGCACCACTTTGTAACCATGTAAATGCCACCTAGGTTGAGATATGTGCAAAGTATTGTGTCTATCCTAAATTATTTTCATGGTCGATCACACATTATACACCGTTTTCTCCCTACTGTTATGCACCACCATTAAAAAACATAGTCCTAGGTGTGTTATTCGAACAAGAACTTATCATACGGGTGTGCAACTTTGCACCCAAGTCCATACCATCTAGCTTGAGGTACGTGCAAAGTATTGTGCACATCGCATACGCTTTGAATGGTCGATCAAGAATTGAACATTGTTTTACCTTGGTGTCATGCACAACCATATAAAAACATGGTCCTAGGTGTGTTATTGCAACATGTACTTATCGGATAGGTGCTCCACTTTGCAAGAATGTAAATACCACCTAGGTTGAGGTCCTAGGTTGAGGTGCATGCAAAGTATTATTCCCATCAGATATGATATGCATGCTCGATCATGCATTATGCTTCGTTTTTCTCCTAGTGTTATGCACAACTCTTAAAAAACTCTCTCTGAGGTGTGTTATGCGAACAAGAACTTATGGGATGAACATGTCACTTTGTATGTAAGTAAATACCACCTAGGTTGAGGTGTGTGCAAAGTATTGTGCCCATCGGATAGGTTTTGCATTATCAGTTAAGCATTAAACACCGTTTTTGGCTCAGTGTGATTCACATCCGTAAAAAAACACGCTCCTAAGTTTGTTATTCCAACAAGTACTTATCAAATGGGTGCAACACATTGCATGCAATTCAATATCACCTAGGTTGAGGTGCGTGCAATTTACTGTGCCCATCGGATAGGCTTTGCATTGTCGATTAAGCATTAAATACCGTTTTTGGCTCAGTGTGATTCACATCTGTAAAAAAACAGGCTCTTAAGTGTGTTATTCCAATAAGTACTTATCGGATGGATACAACACATTGCATGCAACTCTATACCACCTAGGTTGAGGTGCTGCAGAGTATTGTGGCCATCAAATATGCTCTGCATGGTCGATCACGCATTATACATCGTTTTTCCCTTACTATTATGCACAACCGTTAAAAAATGTGCTCCCAAGTGTGTTATCTGAACAAGTACTTATGGGATGGGTGCACCACTTTGCATGCGAGTATATACCACCTAGGTTGAGGCACATGCAAAGTATTGTGCCTATCCAATATGCTTTGTATGGTCAATTCTTGCATTAAACACCGTTTTTGCCTTAGTGTGATGCACATCCGTCAAGAAGTGCGAGCCTCCTAGGTGTGTTATCCAAAGAAGTACTTATCAGGTATGCACACCACATTGCATGCAACTCAATACTAAATTATTTATACTATCTTTTATAATTCTAAACCATAAAATCAGAAATTTAAATTTGAGATTCTATCAGCTAAATGCTTGTATCCTTGTATCACCATCAAAATTTAATAAAATAAAATAAAAGAGATTAATTTAATAAAAAGTTACAACTAATACGAAAAATATTCAAAAGAGACTAATATTTTTTATAATTGTTCCATAGGAAGATGGCAAAAGATTCCACTCCTGGGATGGAAGTGATATTATGTTGCCAAAGAGAATTTGCATTTGCTACAATCCATGATAGTGATCCAAATTCTCTTTGTCACTTTCAAAGACTTGGCGAAGATAAGGTTGCAGTTATTGTATCAAAGATTCTCAGTGCACACGTTGAGCTAAAGCATAAGTGTGGAGATATGGAAGTACTTGGAGATGTTATGCCTTATAATGTTTTCAATAAATCATTTATTGCATGGGATAGAGATGAGACTTATCCAACACATATCATCGGGAATACAAAGTGCAATTCTTTGGATTTCAGTGTGGGAGATATTTTGCAAATGATATCATTTGCAAATAAGAACATAGCGGAAGGTCAAGTTTTGGGGTTTGAACACTAGGATCAGTGGTTATTTTGGGAAGATGAGGATTGTGAAAGTTACTAATGATGGTATGGATGATAACACAATGCCATTAGATGGTCCCTATTATGAGGACAGAAAAGATTTGAGATGGAGCATGCAATTTTTGAAGATTAAAAAGGGACATGTGGTTTTCAATGACAAAGATAGAGTATACTACAATTTCAAAGGACTTAAAGAATATGCTTACAAGCCAAGCTTTGTCCCTTCAGACATGGATGATTTCAATGAACTCAAGTACAGAAGTGACATCTTATCAGGAGTGGATGAGTTCATTGATATGGAGAAACATAAACAATATAGAAGCAATGCTTACTCTAGGGTGGATGAATTCTTGCATATTGAGAAAGGCAAAGGCATCAAAAGTGTTGTCTCTTCAGAATTAGATGATCTCAATGCAATCCTCTGACAAAATACGTGTGCCTCAGGATCCATGGAGCACTGTAAGGTGGATGGAACCTATGTGGAGACATGATGAAGAGAATGCTCATGACATGTATCTCAAGTCAATTAGGTTCCAAGATAAATTAGCTTGGACTCATAAATAGAATCTTGAGTGAATGTGCATTCTTCTCTATTCAACAATACATGATAGGCCTCTTATATAGAGAGTGCCCTTTGAATAGTCAACACTTATGGGATCCTTTCATCCACATCTCTCCTTGTGGATGTCCTCGATCCACATCTCCACATCATGTAGTCCACATCCTAGGGTGGCTACTTTGATTCTTTCCTATACCATACCTTAGCCTTTAATCTATGTGCTCAAGGCACCATATCTCAACACCTCCCCTTCGTGCCATGATCCATTGGCTATTGCATGTTGGTCAGATGTGAGTTTAAATTCCATCACCTCCCCTTAGTGCATGCATTGCTACTTAAGTTGGTTAAGTGTTGTTTTTACATGTCAATACCTCCCCTAGGTGCTTACATGGCTACTCTCAGGTGGTCAGGTTTGATTTACAAACATGTGGGCTAAAGGTGGCAAGGTTTTTCTTCTCAATGCTTGATGTCGATGGCATTCTTTTCTTTACTCAATGTAGCATGATGCATGATGCTTTGTTCTTCCATGTGCCTTGATGCTTTATGTGTGGATGCCATGCTTTGTGCTATGGTCATCTCATGCACTTGTGCTTTTGGCATGCTTTTTGCATTCATGTGCGTCACTTTTACATTTGTTGCATAGGTCTTACCAATCGATTTCTTTCAATATTGGTAGTGTTTAATTGCTAACAATTATTTTGATTTGACAAGCACGTAGAGCTCAAAAGACAATCACTTTTCCTTTTTGGAGCATGTGCAAATTCCTCCTAGATCGCAAGTTATGCCTTGTCGAAGTTTTTTTGAAGAAGAGGGCTTTTGATGATGTGGCACAGGGATTCACATGCTGAATTCCAAACTATGTTTGGCAGGGGCTATGGGCTTAGGTGGCACTTGGTGATGTCAAAATTAACCAATCCTGAACCTAAACTTAACCATGATTTAGTGTGGGTTGCTTGACCAATGACCAAATTCAAGGTGGCCAGCCCTATCTACCAGTGACCACACCTTGGCTAACCAAGGTTGATTGAACTAACCAGAGTGAATCCCTATCCTACCATGTGGCCTTTTTTTAAAGGTCTTAGACCTTGAAGAAGAATATGATGCAGACTGGCGGTGGCAAGGAGATGAAGAAGCGGCATCAATGTAGATTTGTTGGCATAGTAGAGTTTGCTGAGAGGCAACTGTGAGGGGCTACTCTCGCTGGTGGAGGCTTGGAGCTCGAGTCACTGGAGCCAAACGATTGTTGTGTGCGTGGATCAAGTCGGCATTGGCGAGACTACTCTTGCTTGTCTGCACTGTGTGAGGAGCCGATTTGTGGAGGTGCTGTCAGCTTTGCTTACCTGCACTACTATTTGAAGCGTAGATGGTGGCTAGCTACCCGTGTCAAATCCGTCGATGGAGCTATTACTGGAAGCGATGGTTATTGTTAGCCTGTGGGAGGGCCTGCGCTGACATGCCGGATCGCATGAGGCTTGTAGGAGGCATCAAAGGTGTTTATTGTAGTCACGTAGGTGGGTGTTCACATGTCAGCTCCATTGCTTGTTGCATGCATGCTGTTGCGGGAGCTGCTGTGAGATAGAGGAGATAGCCTTCGAGGCTGTTGGATGGTGCAATAGTTGAGGTTGGCTGAGTCGATGAAGGAGTGCAGTCCCAAGACGATGAGGAGGGGGCTGTGTAGACATCCGCTTTTGCTACTCATGCAGCTCGTGGAATAAGTAGGTGCAGACAGTGCCGCTTTGGGTCAATCCTTTGTTGTAGAGAGGCTATGGACATTGTTGTTGATGCCTTCTATGGTTTCTTGGAGGGAAATTTTCTTATAACCTTGTCGAGTCCTTATCTTTTTCCCTCTCCGGTCCTCAAACTCTCAGAAAGAAGACTCTTACTCCCTAGATTTTCTTTCCATCAACAGCTCTCTCTTTTTCTCTTGAAGACAAGATTTCCTCTTCCAAATCTATCTCAGGGAACTCTCCCTATCTTTCTCTTTCAAGAGTACAAGGAATGGAATTCACTCATGTCGAGAAAGGTAAAGATATCATCGGTGAGTTCTATGGTACTGTGAAGGCAAAAGACTACAGAAGCGATGTCTTATCTGCAGTCGATGAATTCATGCACGTCGAGAAAGATAAAGATATCATTTGTGTTGTCTCTTCAAACTTGGATGATTTCAATGCACTTAACTATAGAAGTGATATCTTGTTGGGAGTGGATGAGTTCATTGGTACCAATAAAGCAAAAGGTTTCATAAGTGGTGTCTCATCTGGAGTGGATGAACTCATACACATTGTCAAGGAGCACAAAGAGTTCGAAAGTGTTGGCTTATCAAACATGGATGACATGGATATTGACTCAAATGGTCCAAAGATTACTTCAAGGGTAAGAATGAAATCAACAAAGGACTATTCTGTATTTGACTTTGACAATGATAAGATAAACGATGCAACATCCCATGAAAAGATGGTGACAAATAAATTCAACGGGGAGGTGTGTAGAATTTCCAAAAACATGGATATACAGAAGAAACCAACAAAAGACTATTCGGAATTTGACTTTGATGGTAATAAGATGAAGGATGCAACATGCCATGAAAATAAAGTGACAAATAAATTTGATAAGGAGATGTACAAACGTATAGAAGAAACAAACACACATATGCATGAAAAGAAAGCGAGTCCAAGCAGGTGTAGAAAAGCAACCAAAGAGAATAAGAGTATTGAATAAAGATGTTATGCTAAAAGCAATGCGATCTACATGTTGCAAGCGAAATCATATGCATTCCATTAACTTAGTTGACATCAAGGCATGTAGAGAATAGGTGTGGCAAAGAAGAGGGAGCAAAAGAAATGAATACCTACTCACAAGGCTCTCTTGCTTTCTAGTAAATGATACGAAAAAGCCAAATTTCGAACAACAGATAGAGCTCGTATAAATGGAAAAAGTATTTGCAATAATGCATATCGCATTACTACTGAATTATCACATGGCACATATTGGGATTTGGCAAACAAAGCAAAGTATGGAGTAAAGTTTAATATTCATGGAAACATAGGAAGGCCCAAAACAAGAGCCTCAACAATCTCGGCTACATTCAAGAAAATGCTTTACCTCAACCCCATCTATCTGAAATGCATCTTCCGATAGGTTTGAGAAAAAAAGAAGTGTTTAAATATATTGGAGAAACACAGAGGCAAAGAGGGCATGCTCCGACATCTTTTCACAATTTGTATACTCTTTGGAAGAAGAGCTTTGTACATGTTAAAATGCCAAAAAGGCAAAAAATGTCAAAGTGCAGTGATTGTGATGATCTAAAGCGAGCACTTGAGAGTGCAACGTCTCCAGAACAAAGAGAATCATACCAAGAAAAAAAGAGAATTTCATCATGGACTGGTTCAGCATTCTAGACTAAAATATGCATTTTGGAAGGAGCAAGCTATTTCTCATCCAAATGAGTATACGTGCATTATTGTAGATGGTATGGATCAGAACACAACAACATTACCTCGATTCATAAATACTCCACCTAAGATACAAGGAAAATACTTTTTGAAGACACATCTATGTGGACTGTTAGTGTATGGATTTAAGTCTTTTGCACACATATGGATTGATTCCTTGTATCTACATGATAGCAATCAAGTTGTAATGTCAGTTATGAAGGCAATTCATAGTGTACATGCAGAAAAAGGTCATCTACCAGCAAATTTGAGAATATAGCTAGAAAATTGCAGACGAGAGAATAAGAATGTACTCTTTTTTGCATTTTGCTCAATCCTATTCCCTCATCAAATCTTCAATGAGATGGAAGTTGGGTTTTTGTTGGTTGGACACACACATGAGGATATTGATCAAGTTTTGAGCATAGTATCAAGAGAGCTCAAACACAAGGACATGGAGACAATGGATGACTTGATAAGAAAATGTGGGAGGCAAGTTGGTGGCCGCAAGGAAGGTATAGTATGCTCCATGGTTGAAAGGATGTATGATTGGAAGAGCTTTATTCTACCTTTCATACAAAAAGGTGGTGATGCCTTGATTGGTCATAGCGCTCCACACTATTTTTGCTTTTTCTTAAAGGATGGAAAACCAGTGATGCAGTGGCAACACTATTCTCATGATACAATATGGGAACCCGAAGAACCTTACTGTCTCTTAACTTCAATCCCCAGCAAAGAAATACATCCAATATGGGCTCCTATAAAGAATTTAGCGAGAAATCTAAAGGTGAAATAGAAGGCTTAAAATATTTTATTGCATTATGCTTTGTAGATTTCCTGATTGGAAGCCCTCTTGGAAGGAACACACTGCTGTGGTAATTAAGAAGACCTATCAATTGATAAAGGACCTTAAGAAAATGCAAGCAGATGATGCCAAGGCAAAATGACCTTTACTTTGGCCAAATGTTGGTAACGACTTGCACCCAACATTTGATGTCTTTGAGAATGAGGTTGATTCGCTACTCCCACATCCATATTGTGGTCTGAGGAAGAGAGAGTTTATGCCAGAAGTAGACATAGACATCCACTGCTTTGTTGCAGTTCGACCATCGGATGATGAGCATGAGAATGTTAAGTTCTGGGTTGCAAAAGAGGTGGAGGTGAGCATGGATGGCAAGGGAAAAGTTGCAACATTTACAGCACTTTGGTATGAGCCAAGGGGTAGGAAGGAGAACCACAATAACAATACACTGTATATTGGCTATTTGAAGAAGGAATGGGTTCCAAACCATGAAGTAGTTTCAGAGCTTTCCACAGAGATAGTCATAGTATCTTGGAAATCAAGGACAAAGAAAACAAGGAAGCACATGGGATATGATGTAGAAGAAAAAATAAGAATAGCGCTACCCATTATTTCACACATTACAGAGTTTTTGAAGATGCTCGCTAAGGAGAAAGTAGAAGGGAATAGCGTAAATGAAGAATGCCCATGACAATACCATTCAAGCATCCAAGCAACAAGTGATGATGAATCGGACATTCAAACAAACTAGTTAACTATTTGTACTTAACACATTTGTAAAGGTAGAATTGAGTTATTGAAAAGGTTGCATGTCAAACTCCTTTGTACAAAGACTCATGGAGAGCAATATTTCTTGTGAACATATGACATTGTAAAATTGCAAGCATAGATATTACTATTTTTGGAGCACATTTAAAGAGTGTTCTATGCCTCTTGTCTATTTTAACCTTTAAATTTTTTGGGCCTTTAAGAGTATTATAGTTTTCTACATCAAATTTTAAGTGCATTCTTTTGGATTAAATTATATTGATGTCTTTCTTTTGAAAGTGATTTTTCATGTATTTAAATTAATCACTCATGATTTTTTTAAAACGTGAATAGGATTGTTAAAAAGAAGAAGTACAAAAGTAGGATTTAATCGAAGTTTTTGCATTAGTATTGCACAATTATAGAGACAGATTGGAAAATTTTATTATGTGGAAATGATAGTGCCAAAAAGTGAACTTTTGATTCTTGAATGATATTTTCATAAAACTTTTCAATTGGGAATGATTTTTGGGATTAGTCCAAGAGTAGAAATATGAGTCCAAAATTAATGAAATAAGTGTTTATAATGGACAATGAGACATGTGAATAGTTTCCTAATAGCAATCATAGAATTGGATGCAAGTGATTTTACAAGGTCACATGATTGAATTAAAAAACACAAAGGTCTACTCATTGTTAACGGATACAAGAGTATGGAATTGATTATGATGAAACTTTTGCTTTGATTGCCAAACTGACAATAGTCAAAATAGTGATTTCCATAGCTACACAATTTAATCTACCGATGATGTTGAAAATGCTTTTTTGAATGAGTACATTGATGATAGAAGATCTACCAATGGCTTCACATTCTATCTTGGTTCTATAGCCATCTCATGGCAAAATAAGAAGCAACCCATAGTGGTCTTATTCCCTTCAAAAGCTAAGTATCATGCTACAACAAGCTCAACGTTCAAAGTTGTATTTTTCCAAAGTCTTGTTAAAATTGAGCTTGTTTGATGGAACCACCAACTCCCATAAATGTTGACAAGATGAGTAGTGTTTTCTTGGAAAGGAACGTATTTTTTCATGCTTGTACCCAGCACTTTGAGGTCCATCATCAATTCATCACAAAAAATATAATATTTGGAGAAGTTGGGTTGGTCTTTTTTCCAACCAATGTTGAGCAACCGGTAGACCTTTTCAAAAAGCCCTTGTTTGACAAAACTCTCTTACTTTAGAAAATCAACTTGCCATTTTCCAAAACCTCTTGCAGATTAAGAGGGGCCGTAAGTGATGGTAGGTTTCTCCTTTCCAATTTTGCTCCAACTTTTAGTAGCTATCTCAGCATAAAAATTCACAATTTGGGTCTTGTAGCAAATTTTTCTTACTGGGAGTGAGGTTCTTCATTTTGAAAATGAGAGCACCCTTGATTTTGGTTGAAAAAATTTTGATTTAGTAAAAAGTGCTATCGTTCATTGGTCAAGAATTTGAATTTTAAAAGCCACTCTTAGCTTGAAGTGGGCTTAAAATTGAGTTAAAATTAAACACTCTTAACATGTCAGCATGATAGCTTTGCATGCACCCTCTTTAGCTTGCTACCATTGTGGCTTTGCAAATTTATTTGTTGCAATGCTCAAGTTACCTCCTCTTTCTACCCTACCCTTGTTAGGGTGGATTGCTTCAAGTTGATGAAGGTTTTGCCCACATTGTTGTTGTGTCTTTATAAGCATTTATGGCCAAGTTAGATGTTATGGAATAGGGACCCTATGAGCCAACATTACCATGATCATTCAATCCTTGTCGCCTCTACTGGTTGGAGGGTGCTCATCTATGATTCTAATGGTTCACACCAACCCTTAGATCTAGGCAAGTGTCTCCTCCCCTTCTGACTAGAACTAGGTGAGCTCTTCCTTGAGAACATTGTGCTTGATTGTGATTTGCATTGATTTCAGCCTTTTCCGATTTTGCCTCTAGTTGCTTGACCTCTTTGTGATGATACTTGCAACAAGACCATAAACATCATGATTCCTCCTCAACCATTGTTGGGTCGTCGCCTGTTGTAACTTGTTCCTGTCAAGTTCACAATTGATCGTGGTCTTCCCACAAAGAGTTTTGTTCTTCCTAGAGCTTGTGGAGCTTCTACGCCAACTCAGTGGTCCTATTTTGTAGCTTAGTATCATTGGGTATGAGCTTGCTTGCATCCATCTCTTTTGAAGGTCAGCTTTGTGCTCATCATGTAGGAGAACTTGGAACCCTATGTACTCCTCAGCGCAGTAACTCACATGTCTAAGGATCTTGTAGGAATGTAGATGGACTGTCGAACTCCAAGCCATCCTTGTTGAGATCAATGCAAGCAATAGTAGCTGTCCACGTGTGTCACTCACATGGCTCCAGAGTTGTTGCAATCATGATTCTAGAAGGAAGAGAAGAGGGAAAAGGAATGGAAAGGAGAGAATGATAAGGGAGAAGGAAAACAAGATCAAACACCATTGAGGACAAGGGAGCTTGAGCATACAACAATTGAAGCTCAAAGTTGAAGGTCTTCCCTTTTATGTAATCCACCTTTTGAAGGGAAGGTCAACCCTCTACCGTCTCAGCTCTCCTAATCACTCTCTTGCTTCCTACTTGACCATTCTCTTGGAACCAATAAGCTTTGAGCCACAATTTATCTCCACACTTTGCTAATCAAAACTATGAAAATGATACAAGATGGCAAATTTGGCCATGTTAACCAATGCAATTAACATTTCCCCCTTCCTAATGTTGATCCATCCTTGGATCAACATGTGCAAAGGATGCTGAAAGATTATGCGGCCTGGATTACTTGATGGCCTTTGAGTAATCTTTGGAAGATTCATAAAAAATATAGTGGGGTTGCCAAAATCCGACATCATGCATGTCCTCAAATATTCAAATATGTTGAGCATGTAGGTTGTGGAGATGAAGGTACATGTGCATCATTGTTTGGATATCGCGTGCCCTTCTTTGATCATGGGGGTGCATGAAGGGGTATCCTATAACAAAATGATTAAGAGCTCACAAGAATGAACAACCGCTACCATGGTGGGGTTTGGAACTTTGGCATATGTAGCATTAAACTATTCCATCATCTCACCATCTCAAGGGTAGTCCAAGGTCGTCAGCTAAGGAATCTGGATTGCAATGCTTGTCTGCACAATGGCTTTTGGCTCTTGAAAAAGGTCCAAAATGGGTTCATCAGGGTAAAAGATAGATGATTCTTGGAGAATGCAACACCAACCCTAAATTTTAAGAATTATAGGGTATAGGGGCAAGTCAAAAAAGTTAGAATCATCTTCTAAAAAGAGGTCCCACTAAAAAATTACATGGCCAGAATAGGATGCATGTAGTGCAAGTGCTTTTCTAATAATGTTATTGTTGTGTGTGGGGGAAGTGGGTGCGTTAGATCTATGTGATGTTGGATGGAGGTGGCGGTTATTGAGTTAAAGTGGAAGTGCAAGGTGTCTTCTACTATGTGTGGGTGAAGAGCCTAGGATATTGAATGAGTCAATGCCATGAATAGCTAGCCATAGCCTTCATAAACTTAAACTCCATACTCTTCGTCGTGGCACTTGAATATGTCTGGAGCTGTTTGTTGGAGCTCGACCATAGCCTTCATAAACTCAAACTCCATACTATCAGTATATGTAGAATTTTGTGTGCAAAGCTGATGGTAATATTCTTTGGCTGCATAATTCAGACTGAAGCAATGTCTCATGGCCTCCATAATATCTAGCCATTGTGACCTAGAGGCTTCTACCACAAAAGGCAGTGTAACATTGTTTCCATTCAGTGATGAAAGGAGGTCAACAAAACCATGTTTTCTATAGTGAGGTAGTCTTGTTCCATAGGTTCTTGGAGGGGAGGTTCTACGACCCAATCATGCGACCACTAGGATGTGCCTTGTATCTTTTAAGGTACTCCCAATGTATGTGGATCTGGGAGTGGGTTGAGGGTCCTTTTGTAGGTCTTTTGGGGCTTGCATGCTACCTTGGCCTTGCACTGCCTCCATCTTTCGGAGGAAATTGCCTCCTATTTTGCTTCCGTCTCCTTGGAAGGTTGTGTCTTTGCTGGTTGATTTGACTCTCTGTGACCTTTTGCTAAGTTCTTATCTTGTTGGCTCTAGGTTCCTAGAGTACGAGGTGTGTGCAGGCATTCCATGGAACTCGGCCCTTGGATTACAACCTTGTTTTTAGCTATAAATTGAAATAATTTGCTGGAATGGCCAATGTGCAAGATGATAGATAACCAACATGAACGGCATCGGATTGCCGATCTTGTGTGGAGGCCATCTTTAGTTCTTGGAAGATGTAATTGGCCCAATTGGTGAGCTTTTGTGGGGGCTGGTGGAGGCAGGCAAGATGCGTTGCAGTGATGACATTGTGTTGGTTGGAGAAATTTACCTTCACGAAGTACTCTAGAAGGATTGATGAATTCTAGCTTTTGTAGGTCACTGAAGGGAATAATTCTTTCTACTTTTAAAGGGGTAGCTAATAAGTCCCTGTAGCTTTTCATGGAGATTGTAGAAGTTTTTAAAGGGCTCATTGACAACCAGAGTTGAAATGTGTTTTAGACCACGACGATGCCTAAGGTAAACATCTTTTCTTGGTTATTTGAGCCTTCAATATGTGTGGTGTTCATTTTAGCATTGGAATTTGCAATGAACTCCAATATCATTTTGAGATCCAAGTGACATCGGAGTCTTATGGCCATGTTACTTGATGCTTCAATATTTGCAATAGAAGCTTTTAGGCTTGGAAATCTGGATTCTGCAATTGACTTTGCTAACACAATGTTTGCACCATCTAAGTACAATTACAATACAATAGAAAAGGAAGCACTCACTATGGTAAATTGCAAAGGTTAGGGTGAAAAGCATGAGACTACATGTGAATTGATAGCTACACATGCACATTTAGGTATTGTGCACCTAGATGTACATGTGACTTTGGAAATCTTTTTTGCAAATGATAAACCATGAAGGAGTGTAATACTAGTAGGTTTCACTTGAAAATTTCCATCCCCTTTATTTATTGTAGCATGCATGCACTCAAACCTCTTAATAGAAGCTTAAAACACCATTGTCATGGAATCCCCCTCGTCGAGCTCCAACTTGTGGAACAATGCTCTTGCATCCTTGCTATAACAAGAGCTTGATCTTCTTGAAGCAAAATGCAAAATTAAGCCCTGTAGCTCTCTGCCCCTTGTCTCCCCTCCGCCTCTCATCTACCTCTCTGCCTTCCCCTGCACCTTGTTGGCCTTTGCCTTCTCCTGGGCCATGCCCCCTCGCCTTCCCTCCCCTTTGTCTTCTCCTTCCCCTTCTGCTCGCTCCTCTCCTTGCCTCTCCCTTCCCCTGTCCTTCGCCCCCTCAGCCCATCCTAGCCTCTTCTCTTCTCCTGTCTTGCCCCCTCACCTTTTCCCACCATTCTCTCTTTCCCGTTCCTCTCACCCGCCTCCCGACTACCTTCTCACGCGCCCCTCTCCCTCCCTCTCCTGTACTTGCCTCAGCCATCTCTTTACCTCAACCCTCCCCTTCTTCTCACCTCAGTCCTCCCCTCGTCCCTTTCATCGTCTCTGCTATCGCTCCTCTCCTCGCCTCCCTTCCCCTTGCCTCCTCCTCTGCCTTCTCTTCGCCTTGCCTTAGCCCTCCCCTCTCCCTCCCCTCTTATCGCTTCTCGTCATACACCTCTCTCAATTATCCCTTCCCTTTGCCCCTCTCTCCCTCTCAGCCCTCCCATCCCCTCGTTAGGTTACATTACATTAGCTGGTTAAGTTTGGTTACAGTGTAGCTTATGACAGTATATCTATGTATCTATGTACCTTACATTAATCAACATGGGTTTTCAAAATTTAAGGCGCATTTGTTTTTTGGTATGGCATTTTCATATGCATATATAAACAAATGTTGGCTTTGGAATCATGTTTGTTGGACTTGTAGACTGTAAGTTATAGATTTTAGAAATAAGATGAGCCATTATGTAAGGATATATGTAAGTATACGAGAAGTATACCAAGTTATGAGGTGTGGTAGAGGAGGGAACACCCTGATAAAGGGACATGCAACGTTAGTCATTATATGTTTTGAGCTAGCAAAAAGCAAGCCAATGTCTGAATATGAGAATGAACTAACATAACATGCATGTGTAAGGGTCAGTGCACACAAGCACGTAATGCACGGTTGGTGCTGTCTATACACACTCTAATAGATCGAATAGTTTGCTGCATTTACTAAAGGTCTGAACGTTTGCAGAGAGCTCATCATGTGGGAGTTGGCAACCTTTCATTGGTTTACCCATCAAGCTTTGTACCTTTGTGAGAGTGTTGAAGGCAGTTCCACCTACTTTGGGCGCCACATGCTAGCTTTTGATTGGCTAGAGTGAAATTTGAGCGCTGGTGCTAAAAAATGCAACCTCCTAAATGGAGGTGCGAATTCTTCAACCAAGGGCGCTCCATTGTACCTCATTTTTGGTGCAACTCGCAACCAGAGCTGCACTTTAGTGTGAGTGTGCACCAAGCCCTTAAGCATAACATGTGTGTGTTTTAGGAGGAGTGTGTGTTACGTACAAATAAAATCAAGCAGGAGTTATAGATAATGATCTATGAATGATTCATAGCTAAGAAGAGCAAGTGATGTAGATTAGAACTTATTAGGGTACGAGTGGGTGCATGGGTCCCAAAAAGGAAGATTTGAATGGGCCCGCAAAGAAGAACCGTTAAGTCAATAAGGACAAGCGAGAGTGGGGCCCAGATGATGTCAGCAGGTCTTGAATTGGGCACCTGCTGTCCGGGGAAAGGGGCGACAAATTTTTTGGGGCCTTTGCATAGGTACACGTGTAATCATACGTGGAGCCTTAGCCTTGCTAGCCAGCCTCTTAAATACAGCGGCGGCTTCCCATTGGGACACGTGACAGGAGCCAGAGTTATGGCGCCGCGTCTAGGTGTTACAGCCACGACGGCAAACGCGCTGGTTTGTACAGTGGCGTGCAGAAAGGAGACGTGGTGCAGACTTGGAAGGCCACGTTGCAGCCATGACGACGCACGCCCCTGTGCGTGGGTAGACCAGAAATAGAACGTGGAATACCAGGTGGCGTGACGGGGTTGGATAAGATATCAGGAAGATGAAAAGGGCGGGGAATGGGCAATTTGGGAGTTTGGGACACGTGACAGCCGCGTGGGCGCCAGCAGTGCGCTTTTGGGCAAACGTGGAAGCGACGTGGAGGGGAGGGGAAACAGACGTGGAAAGCCAGGTGGCGGGAAGTTTGGCACTTTTTCTGATAAGATATCCGGAGTGTGGGGGGACGGGGGAGGGGTAAGTTCAAGACCGGGGGAGCTTCCCGCCAAGTTAAGGGCCAAATCTCCCGCCAAGGTTAGGGTCATCGTCCCAAGTGAGAGTTAATAATAAGTGGTGAAGTGGCCTTCATTTTTGGAACACACGGGAGAGCTTGCGGGGGGCCGGCTATGGCGGATTCCAAGCTTTTGAACGCAGAGCTTCTGGCTATGGCGTTCTTCAAGGTCTGAGATCTCTTCTTCTTCCTTCTTCGTCTTCTTCTTCTTCTTCTTCTTCTTCTTCTTCTTCCTGGCTATGGCGGAGCTCGACCTCGACCTCGCTTCTCCTCCTCCACCTCTGGATGATGATCATCAGCTTCTTCTTCAGCAGCAGCAGCAGCAGCAGCAGCAGCTCCCTGCAGCTCCTCGATCCCATCCTCCCCCTCGCCATCGCCGTTGCCTCTTCCCTTCTCCTTCCTCCTATTCCCTTCCTCCCTCCCCCTCCGGCTGCTCCGCCCTCGGCAAGTCTGCCTCCCGCAAGCGAGGCTCCTACAACTGTGGCAAATGCGGCCAGCCTAAGCGAGGCCATGTCTGCATCGACGATCCCTCCTCCGAGTCCCCCGATTCCAAGCAGCAGCATCACCAGAAGCAGCAGCAGGAGGAGCATCACCAACAGCATCACCAGCAGCAGCAGCAGCATCACCACCACAAGCAGCACCACCTTCCTCACCTCCTTCGCTGGAGTTCCTTCCCCTCCTCGCCTTCTTCTTTCTCTGTCGACGACGATACCCAGCCTTTGCCCCTCCAAGATCGCTCCCACGACTCCGCATTTGCACCCCTCACCCCTGCTCACCCCCTCCACCACAAGGCTTCTTCCCGCTTCCGGCAAGCTTCGGCCCACTCTCGTCGCTTTGCCAAATCCCTGCCATCTTCTTCTCCCACCTCCTCCTGCTCTTCGAACGAGCGTTACAGACGTGCCTTGGTGACCTCCGCGAACCTGGAGGCGTCTGCGGATGCCGATTGCGTCTCGGCTGATAAGTGAGTGCAACTGCATTGTCGTGCTTCGTGCTTGTTCGGCCTAGCATCGTTGCTTTGGGAATAGATCTCTTTCATCTGCTAGTTACTGTCCTTTTACCGTGGATCTTTGCACTAACGTTTTCCTCCAGCTGCTTCCATCCGCTTAAGCTACCTGCATTATGTTACGTGCTGCTCTAAGACCGTCGGAAACCGCAACGGACTTTCTCAGTCCTTTTCATCTTTAATGACTCGCGCACCTTTAATCTTTGCTGCCTATTTTGCTTAGACTAACTTCGTTTCGGCCCAACAGCAGTCTCGCTTTGGAACCCAGTCCATGTCGGGAAGAGGCAATGCCGCTCGCTTGCATGGTGCAGATTCTTTCCCGTCTGTCTCCGCCAGACCTTGTAGCTGCCAGCAATATTTGTAGGCGTTGGCGCCAGTGCGCGGAATACGTCTGGGCAGCAGTACGCGAAGCCAACCTCTCTATTACTGCATCAAATATGGAAAACGAATTGTACCAGGACGATTACGTTCCCTTTTTCCTGCGAAAATGCTCAAATCTGAGACAGCTTAGTCTGAATGTTTGCAGGTCCGGCCTTTTTCATGTCCCCTAAGTCTTCTGTTTTCAAGTTTGCACGCAGGCTTCCTTGTATGCTCCTTAGTCTGTATAGAGTGGTTGCTTTTCTGTTTGGACGAACTTTATGAGAATCCTTTCTGATTAAACGTAACGGATGACAGTCAAATTGGCGATCACCTTCTCAAATGTATTGCCACCCTGAGCCCTCAACTTTCATCACTGGAAGTATCCTTGAAGGCGGGTGGCGTAAATAATGTATCCGGGTATTTTCCGCGAGCCTGCCTTGTTCTAGAGTACAAGGAGAGGCTGTTTTTCACTCACCTTAACTTCCGTGCAACATGACTAAAAACTTATAACATCGGATCGCAGGGAAGGTTTGAGAGTTTTTTTCTGGAGATGTAAAGCGTTGACATCTGTTAAGCTTGAAGGATGCCGCAACATAGTTGAACTTGAGCTGAGTAGTGCGCGCCTTCAAGTATTCTGGCTCACTGGCTGTGATCAGCTTAAGTATATGGTAAGTGCACTTACCGTCCTTGACTAAAAATACGGTCGATCCTTAAAGTTTTTTCAGAGCATTTGTGTGATTTAAAGGGTAGTTTACTGGATTGCAAGGACATAATATTTCGTCTCAAATTTAATTTCTGCCATAGTCGGCTGAGTTTGCCAACGGCCTCTGGCGCCATGCACGTACGGATATAAATTTTGAATGAAACATAGGGAAGTATCTCGCATTCCGCCTGATGCAGATCTTATGGTGTCGTAGAAGCTCTGTTTGTAGGACTTTGAAGACCTCACCATGGTCTTAAATTTTGAATTACAAACCTGTGTCGTAAGCTCACAAGATATTTCTTCTAAAGGAAAACAAAATGCGCAGAATTATACCATTCTTCTATGGATTGAGACAAAGGCTGTGAAGGGTTGGGTCTACTCAACAGAAGAGACATTTTTAATCTCAGAAAATAGAACTTTTAAAATTTAATGCATGTCACAATTTTTTGGGGAGAAATGTTCAAAAACTAGTCAGGTATTAGCAGAATTTGGGCAATGAGTTTATGCTTAATTTATTGTTGGTTCTGCTTCCAGTTGTTGAATTGCCCAACTCTATCAGAGCTGTCCCTAGATTTTCTGCCCCCTCAAGATGTGAATCTTGGAAGTCGAATAAATGATGATTCGAATACCGACAACCTGGCCGCTATTATGAAGACTATTGGAAACACTGCACGTGGACTGAGAAGGCTTCACGTGGCTTCTCCTTGGTTACATGATCGTGTTGTTTTCGCTCTCTTCAGCTCTGGGCTAAAGTAAGTATTTTAAAGCTGATTTGTGTAATTTAGGCCTCCGCTTCTTGAAGTCTCTGTTAATCCATGGCTGATAGCTAAGGTATCACTTTCATTTGAGATTCTATGTTCTACTAATTCATATCTGTGCAATCAGGTTACTACGTATGCTTTCTCTCACTTTTGGCTCGGGAATAACAGACAAGTCTGTAGCCGCAATTGCTACTAGCTGCCAAAGTCTGGAACTCCTTGACCTCAGTGGGTATGCTCTGGACCTTTGTCCCCTTTCTCTGTTGCACAATTGCTTGTATATATGTTGAAAGCTTTAAGAACAGTTAGCCTCTCTGTTTGCAGTAAGCATCTTAGAGGCCTAGTTCTCATACCTGCATCCTTTCCCAGACTCTTTCAAATCAGCTTTTAGTCTTTGCACCATCTTTGACCACCATGTTCGAATCAGTCATATCTAGCCATACAGTGCATTTGTAAAGGTTTGTAAAACTGATCATTATTGACAACACAAACAAACTGGAGATCACTGTAGCACTACTATTTAATTTAGCAAGGCCTGAAATGTACCGCAGATTCCAAGCTGTGCTTTGTCGTGCCATCCTTAAGCATTGGCTGCTTTGGGCCTTCACCTTGCCTCAAAAACTGGGCCTATCGCTGCCTAAATGTATGTATATTAATTTGGAGATTCTTCTAAAGCCTTTTAGATCCTGGCTGGTTCTAGCGACTGTATTTTCAAGTTTATAAACAGTCCGGTCATCACTGAGATGGACCTCCTTTTGGGCAAGGATGAGATGGGCCTCCTTTTAGGAAAGGATGATACGAGTATGCATGCATGCTGTCAGTCCAAAGGTTTTGATTGATGAGAGCTCCACTTGAATTGCTCAATGATATTAATGATTTCCAGTCGAATCTTGGAATCGATGCAAGACATGTACAGCATCTGTTTGTGTTGCTTCTTCGTGTTAAGTTTGGGCATCTCCTGGATTCAGCAACATAAGTGATACAGCAGAGATTGGTTAAACAAATCACTTGAATCATTACATAAAAAGATTGATCTTTTGAAATGATTGAAAATGGGAATTCTATGTGATGATGTTCAAAATGGATTTCTAGCAGGGTGCTGTGTCCTTTCTATTATTCCCCAAAGAGTTCCTGCCAGCTTCACTGAATAGCAAGCTCACCCTCAACCTTCATGCTCTTGTATGATCTCATGTCTACAGGTCGAGCATCACGGACAAGGCCCTGGAGCTTATCTATAAGTCATTTTCAAACAGTCTCTCCAAGCTTTTAGTTGCTCTTTGTCCAAAGGTCTCTCAAGGTATATGTATGCTGCTTTTAATTTTAGCAAGTATCATGTCTTAGTTTCTGGAAATTTGCCTATTAGCCTGTAATTATGTGAATTCTTTAATGTCTTGCTGACCGTGTCGATGTGTGCACTCGCTGTAGTTGGACTTCAGATGGCAGTTTCTCAGCTTCCTTCGCTACAACTTCTAGACTGCGGAAGGGTTATGGTTGACAATGGCTCTGCAAGAAATGATGTTCATATGGATGAGTTAGAGCACTTTGAAATTGATCCAAACGACTCAGCTGGTGCTTCATTCCAAAATATTTCTAAAGGAGCTAAATTTAGTGCGTTGAGTCTGCAACATTTACGTCTTGAAAAGCTCAGTCTTTGGGGCTGTTCTGGACTCCAGGTTAGTTACTCATAGAATCGGCTTGTTCGAGGAATTGTAATTTATTTTGGCTTGATTAAAACAATCCTTGTGCGAAACCAAAAGCGTGAGTTTGTATCTCTCCTACGTACAAGTGTTGCACGCTTGCTTGTTGGTCTGTAATGAGAGGTACTGAAAAGATGCTGTTATATTTCTTCCAGGTGCTTACGTTGGATTGTCCAGGACTCCTGGATCTTAATTTGACGGGTTGCTCAAAGCTGAAGCCTGGTTTGTTGAGAAATCCTTTTACCCATTCCGAGTCCGGTTTTGAAATATCAACTCAATTAGCAATGATCGTTATGGACAGTAATTTAGGGGGCAGTCAGGGCTATTTTGCATGATAACAATTCCGTATGCAATTGTCTGAAGTCAGAAGATTTAAATGGACATGCATGGCCGATTTGCTAATAAGTCTTGTCCTGATTATTCCTGGGATTTGATTGCATCAGAGAGACTAGAATTGCTATGTCCATCTTTGAAAGACATTTATGTTGGCAAATGTGAGGAGAACTTGCTCGGGGTGATTAAATGCCAGGCAAGGATCCTTTTCCTGGTGATTGAATCACTTTTGACTTTAAAAATCTAAAATTTGATTACATGTCTGACAGTTATTTCACTGCTTACAGGTGGAGCAGTCCCTTTTTGAGCACGATTTCCCATTATCTGTATCACGCCAAGCTGACCGGTCAAAGAGGGTGCAAGCACCCCGAATCAGAAGCATTGTTTCCAGTTGACATAAAACGTTCTTTTACAACATGATACATCTCTGATCTTATCTTCTTTGCCAGTGCGCTGGAGAAAGTCTCACAAGCTAGGAATCTACAATTTGGATTCAAATTATTCATATGGGGACAGATCCCACGGTTCTGTGAATATCTGGGCGTAAATGATTTGTGGGAGCCCGAGTTTTATTTTTTTTGGAGAGATGTCATGACCTACCTGGTTTGTGATTGTTAAGCTCTAAGCTGATTACGAGCCTGAGCCTGTCAGCATCTTCCAAACAGTATCATTGCAACGGAAATAACGGGAGGTTTGAAATTCCCTTTCAAAAAAAGGTGAAATGTTATGTAAAATGAAATTAGCAACTTTCTGATGCAATAAACTGAGTTATTGTGTACAACAGCTCTTCCCCGGTTTTCTTGTTAGAAGGTTTTTAATACAAGGGACACTCTATGAAAATTTAAATCTAATTCTATCATCGACAAAGGGAACCCTAAGATTCCAGCTGCAAAAGGAGGCGCTCTCTTGAGCTAGTGGGTGAGGTCTGCCAATTTAACCTTGGTAGCTTCAGAAAGTCCCCATGTTGAACCAATACAGGGGTCCTATTAACAACAGAAAAAATATGGCTAAAACTTCCTGTAAACGTGCTCTATGGAATTACCTTAAACGAGCTTTCAATGTTTAGACAGTTTTGTTCCATTAGACTAGAAACTTCAATCAAGGGAGGCAATAGAGTAGGGTTAGTGTTTATAGAAAACGCTGGTCAATTTTTGTTAAACCTCTTCCCTCTTCCTCCTTTATATGGCTCAATAAGTCTTATGCATTATCCGCTTTATCCCCCTCCTCTCCTTTATTGGCTGGTTAAAAGGAATTTGCATTTTTTCACTACATAAAGGGCATAAATCTTACCTTGATGTCCATGAACATGCTTTCAATTGTGGGGATGTTCCTAAATATTCAAAGACTGGACGTTTGCAAACTTCTAAAGTGTGTTGCACAATAGCGAAAAATACCTAAGTTCAAATTTACAATCTAGGAAAGATAAACATAGTAAAATTGGATGGCCTTGTGAGCTATCCTATCTTGGAATAAGTGGTTGTGACCAATCTTAGAGAAGATGAGTTGGCCACCTCCTTGCTCTTCCCATGTTCCTACATTGTGCCTTCTTTTATGATGGCTTAAGGATGGTGTGTAGGAGATTTTATGCTAAGATAAAGGTTTTGAGCTTTAAGAAAAGCATTGCGTCAAGAAGATCAAGTGCTAGCTATAGCAAGGGGGCAAGAGCATTGTTTTGCAAGTTGAAGCTCAAGGAGAGAGATTCCATAGGAGTGTTATGGTTCTAGTTTCCAAGCAAGCTTCAATTAAGAAGTTTGAGGCTGTGCTTGGTCTAATAAGTAAATTGGAGAAGAAAAATCAAGTGAAATCTACAAGTATTGCACTCCTTCATGAATTTAGCACATGTACTTCTAAGTGCACAATACCCAAATATGCATATGTAGCTAACAATTCACACGTAGCTATCACGCTTTTTCACGCTAACAAAAGATATATTGAAGCTATCTAGAATAGAAAGTCAATAAAAGATGTAATTGCTTAGAAATGTTCACTTAAAAAGATAATTCACCATTGTCACCTTGGTAGGTAGTATCATGTCTTGGCATTTAAATAAGGTATTACAATTTTTCTTGGCATCATGTCTTGGTTTGCATTAAATATAGCATATAATGGGCATGAAGGAGTATTGGGGTCAATAATTAAGATATTGGAATCAATGTGGGCAAGTCGATTGGGGCTACATTGGGGGATGTTGAAGGTGGATGATACTTGGTGTTTCATGTGGATGCTTTTCGTATAGGCAATAGTCTAGTTACATCATCTTGATTGTTGACATTGTTGTTGGTGCGATTGTGTTGGCTCTTCCATAGTTAGTCTTGAATCCAAGTCTTGTATCTAACTCTTGCTCCAACCGATCCACTTGGCCTTGCTTAGTCTTGATTGCATCAAAACTTGGTTCCTCATATCCTCCTATGGCCATACTTTGCCAAGGTTGCATTGGAGCAGGTTTATAATAATTCATCTTGGCCATGCTCCACCACAACATTTTGTGGACTCTTGTCATTGTCGTAGAACCATCTTACTCTTTACTTGTCATGGGAATTATATTTTTCGTATATCTTGCTTTGGATATTATTTTATTTTAATCAAGTGTGACTATGGCAAAGTATTCCATAGGAGTGCACCGGACGCAGTGGGGGTCCTAGTGGATGCTTTGTGTGGTTAGTTGGGGATGCCTAACTAGCTTGTGTTTTGCCATGCTAGATGGTCGGTATTGTTGGTGATTTCATGTTAATACCGATGCTGCTAGTTTAATTGGTGTTGTGCTCGACTATTATACTTTGAGCGTGATTATGTTGGGATTCATTGATTTAGTGATTCGTTTAATCGATTGTTAATAACTAATGTAATTGCCAGCTTGAGTACAGGTGATGGAACTAATAGTGAGGATTGGAGTTAGTTCGAGGGTATCGATTGAGGTGTTGTACGGTGCATCTTTTATGGCCATGGGTCAATTTTGTATTTCTTTAATATTGCAAAGTTTGAGTAATATATTTTGGAGATGACATAAATGAATTTTGGGCCCAAGAGGCTATGTAAAGCAAATCCCTTATTTTGGAAGAGAGGGATAATTTTGGCTCCTTCTGCTTTTATGAAACATTATAAATGCTTTAGATGAGGAAGCGTGAGCCACTCATCTAGGGGGGGGGATTGTACCCAATCTGCTTGTCACTATTATTGTGTCATTTTCTTCTTCTTGTCCAATTGAATTAAGTGGTGTATTCGTGTGGAAGGTTTCCTTTTTGGTTTCATTACCACCCTTACAGAGCATGATAAAGCTTATCGATTCAATCTTTTTGGCTTCCCTTCTTTGCTTGTAGTGCTTTAGCAAAATTTTGAAGCACATTGCAACAACTTTATGCTATTTGATGTATTCTCATAGAAAGTAAAAACATGGTTGTATACCTTGCTTCAAGCATTGGTTCATAGAATGTACCCATGTGTTGTGGTGCGACTGCGTGGGTGGAATACACAATCAAGGACTGTTCTCATTAGGTAGTATCTTGTCATTTGATGATGAAGAACTTGATCAATAAGATGGTGTGTAATTGCTACTTTCTATATGGCTCTTCCTAGATATTGGTCTTCCTAATTGCTTGTTTTGGCACTTGGGATTTGAATGCTCATGCGGCTCTTCCTAATTGCTTGTTTTAGCACTTGGGATTTGAATGCTCATGCGGCTCTTCCTAATTGCTTGTTTTGGTACATGGGATTTGAATGCTCACTTAGGAGTCATGCTATCATCTTCACTCATAGGACCACTTGGCCTTATTATACCAGATTAACAAAATATGACCCAAAGGAGATGGGCAAGATGGGTGAAATTATTGCTAGAGGTTAATATATACAAATACAATCTAGAAAAAGGCTCATTGTGTGGAAGATTGATGTCCTAGATGCCTATGCACTAGACAGAATCAATAGTAGTAATCTAGCTACCTAATGCCTCATTGTTAGATGTCAAAGTGACCAACCCTAATTCTACTCGATAGGTGGTAGCATGCTTCAATCCAACATCTTACACGTACAGATTAGGAATGGGATGATCATGAATAATTATATGTACTTAAGAATCAATTCTTACATGTACAAATTAGGAATGGGATGATCGTGATTACTTATACATACTTAGAAATCAATTCTTGTCCAACCAAGGACATAACCAAGGACATTCAATAATATTCATGAATGTGAACTCCTTCATTTGCATTCAAGTTGGCCCATAAATTCCAATTAGGTTGCACTTCTGTTGATGAGCCTTTGTTTCACACTCAAATCACTACATTCCCTCAAACCAATCATGTATTTCTTGCTTTCTACTCCACATACAATACAAACTTTTGAGCAAGTACTGTTGAAAGTCTTTTATTCAATTTTCCATATAGAGTGCTTCCTTTTCTATTGTATTGTAGTTGCACTTAGGTGGTGCAAACATTGTTGGCAAAGTCAATTGGAGAATCCACATTTTCTAGCCCTAAATGGATTTTATTGCAAATATTGAAGCATCAAGATATACATTAAAAATGAGATTCTATATTTTTTGACTGAAGATCTAAAGCTGCAACCCCTTTACTCTCCTCTTGAAGAGTAATATCTTGTCTTCCAATTCCTATGCTTCGTCAATAACTTTGTCCCCTGCTTCAAGATTGTTTTCTTCTTGGAGATCTTCCTCAGCCTCTTCTGGCGTTTCTTCATCATGAGTGAGATGTAGGAACATACTAAAAGAAAAACTCTCCTCCAAGAGCATGCATCTTTTGGGATGAATAGTGCAATTTTCCTTGTGTGATTGGGGTAGGGTATTAAATATTCTATTCACAGAAATCCTCAACTTCTAATCCTTAATCAAATCCTTGACGTGAATACAGGCCTTGTCTGATATGACTAGCCTACCCTTATTTGTAAGCTTCTCGAATTCTCCCAGCTCCTCTGCTGTAAAATCCGTGTGCACCTCCAATACGGTAGCATGATCTAGATCTTTGTTCCACATCTCATAGAATAGGTGGAATTCATGCTGAGCATTGCATTTCTCAAGAAACTCAAAAAGCAGCAAATTCAATGGCTTCTTGTCTTCTTTTAAGGTCTTTCCCTTGAACTAGATCGTTCTTTTTGCAATAGGCATGTCCTTGACACCAGCCTCTTCCTTACCATCTATCTTGTTTGTTTCTTCTCTTTGATAGGATGTACTTGCTTTTTGCAATCTCCTCTTCTTTGAAGGAGTTTGTGATTTTTGCACTTCACCTTGCATCAAAAAATAAAATAGCTCTCTCTCTCTCTCTCTCTCTCTCTCTCTCTCTCTCTCTCTCTCTCTCTCTCTCTCCCCCCTTGACCCCAAGTTTCTTTCCATGTACAATTTTTCGTAATGTAGATTTTGGAGGTTAGGGAAGGAAACAAAAGTAGGATTGGGGGGGGAGACACACACACACACACACACACACACACACACACACACACACACACACACACACACACACACACACACACACACACACACACAGAGGGAGGGAGGGAGGGAGGGAGGGAGAGAGAGAGAGAGAGATGTGTGAGAGGTGGCTTCCCTTTGTCTGAGCTTTCCATCTTGTCCTTACACCTCTTTGCATTGCTCAAGGGATCGGTAGTAGCCTGACAAGGGACGAGAATGGAGGGGAGGAGTTCCGTGGACGAGGATAGAGAATTGTACCGTGAGGGTAGGGTGCAGGGAGAGGTGCAAATGGAGGATGAGAGCACACGAAGGATGAAGGCACACAAGGGAGGGGGCACGTGAGGGAAGGCTGTGGGAGGAGGGCATGTGGATGAGGTAGTCTATAGAGTATACGAGGGCACCAGGATCAAGGCGAGGGGACATTAATACATGCACGTGATCCCATCTACTCACACTGATTTCACATGTGTGATTACATGTGCCACGAATGTATCCATGATGGAGCACATGTTCCAACAATTAGATTCTTAATCAACTACCACCTTCTTCTCCACCTCCACCACCTACTTGCCACTAGGACACCCAATAGCTTCCCTACATGCTACTAGCTCGTTATTCCCTTCTCTCTCTCTCTCTCTCTCTCTCTCTCTCTCTCTTCATTCTAGTTTGCTTGCTTCCACTGGACCTTCAAAATATGAGAAAATTGTACAATGTGCAACACAATGCGATTCGGGAGGTGAAGAACTTCCCAACCTCCTAGATCGTGTTCTGCTGCACATTCTACTTTATGCTTAGATTTTGCAAGTTCTCTCTCTCTCTCTCTCTCTCTCTCTCTCTCTTTCTATCTCATCCTACACCTTAACTACCTTTCTTTCCTTCTAGCCTCCAAAATCTACATTAAAAAAAAGTGTACAACGTAATGCGATTTGAAAGGTTGGAAAGTCTCCAACTTTCCATATTACATTCTATTGCACATTGTTCCTTCTACTCAAGTTTCGGATGGTTTAGATCTCTCTTTCTCTCTCTCTCTCTCTCTCTCTGTCTCTCTGTCTCTCTCTCTCTCTGTCTCTCTGTCTCTCTGTCTCTCTCTCCTCTCTCTCTCCCTCCCTCCATCCAAGCTTTGTTTTCCTTACCTGGCTTCAAAAATTTTACTACAAAAAAGTTTGCAACAAAATGTGATTTGGAGGGTTTGGAAGTTCCCAACCCTCCAAATCGCATTCTATTGCACACTTTTCTAAATAGAGTTTTTTGAGGCCAGAGAAGAAAAGAAAACTCAGATCAAGAGAGAGAGAGAGAGAGAGAGAGAGAGAGAGAGAGAGAGAGAGATCCCAACCCTTCTATACTCTTTATGCAAGCTTCAAGTTTCAAGATAGCATTGGCACCAGTGTGGTAATGTTATATTTTCTTTGCATAAAAATGTTGCAGGTAACCAGGTCATCTTATCTAGAATCAAGTTGTCTATCTTCATCTATTCTACCTCTCTTTTCCTCCCTGACATCCATGTAAAAAATGGCATGATTGGCTAGAGTGTATTGTAATGCACTCTGGTCGAGAAAGTTTTTTGCATGTTAGGGAGGGAAAGAGAGGTAGGAGAGGATTAGCTTATTTGTAATGCTCTTCATTGTGTAGTAGTAATTAGGGATCTATAGCAATGGCAAGGACAAATAAAATTTTTGGAAAGAAAGAGCACGTTCCATCGATAGCAAAAATTGTGTGGCAGCATCATCTAAATGATGAACTCATGCAAGGAAGAGAAATCCAATGCACCTTCTAAAAGAAGCAAGAAAGAGGAGATTCAAACAAAAAGTGACAGTTTTGAGAGAGATCTAGAAAGCTCAAATGGCTATGGGATTTCACATTCCTAAGGTGCCTTTCCAAAGGCTTGTCCAGGAAGTGTGTGACTACTAGAGCCTTGGCTGTAGGTGGCAGAGAAAATCTATCTGGGTGCTGCAAGAGGTTGCAGAGGATTTTTCTATAGAGTTGTTTCAAGACACAATGCTGCTTGCTGTCCATATCCACAGGGTTGCAGTCATAAACATGGACATGGATACCCTCAAATTGGTGAGGTGGAGACATGACAGGCTCTTTAAAGCTATAGATTGGTCAGATGCCAAGATGAAAGATATTTTGTTGATCCTGCCTGCAAGAATGCCAAGTAGATGAGTTCAAAGTACAAGAGGTGACACACAACAGAGACACCATAGCAAAGACCGCTTTTGAAGAATAAAAAAGGGAACATATGAGGGAATAGAGGTAGAGGCCTCCTCCATCCTCTTCCATCATCAATGAAACTACAAACTTAGAGTTTGAGATTCTATAGAGGTTGAATAAACTAGGATAAACTATTTTTATTAGTATTCAAAATGCAGATTTAGTTAGAGAGTTTAAGATTACAGACGATTGTATAAAAGCACTAAGGCATAGGGATGGAGAAGTCACAGATACACTCATCCTTGTAGCACTCTGGTAAGTTTGTATTTTTTAACTAGTCTTAAGATAGCCAAGTGTTTTTTATATCATTATTAACTAGTTCAATGTTTTGTAGCATGCTCAAGAAAAGATTGCATGAGCCTATTCAATAATGTCTACATATTGTGGACCTTGCAATCTCTTTCAAATCAAGAAATCACAAAGAACCACTTGAGTAGATCACAAAATGGTTCATGTATTGTGATTTCCAGGTAGTTTCTCTTGTGATCATCCCCTACCACTCAAAGTAAGTGATTAGTCATTTATGCTAATATAAGGGCTTAAATATTTCTATTAGAGCTCTAAAGTCTAATCTATATGCACCTTCAAATGTAGTCAACATTGGAGTTTGCTAGCACTTCATCTACCATCACGAGGGTGCTTTTGTTTCAACTCCATTGAAAATGCTCATAGGAAAATGATTAGAGGATTTTTTTTGTAGAGAACTGCTTATAAGATTATGTCATTTCCACTGCTCTAAAGAAATGATTTAATTCATTGGATCATTGCCCCCAAAATCTCACAAAGTTAGGTGTAATTGAACCCTTGCACATGGAGGTAAGACTAGAAATTCTCTTTGTCCTGTGAAGATCATTTTTGAACTTTATCCATAGATCTTTAAGCTAAATATCTTCGGCATGGTTTATAGACACCACAACAGAATGATGCACATTCTTGTGGGTGGAGGGTTTTGATAAATAGAAAGTACATTCTAGATAGTCATTTTGAGGAGATTGCACCATCAATTGTAAGTACCATTAGATTTCCATTCCTGTATTAAAAATTGGTATATAACAATAATAAACTGAATTTTTGTTGCTACTTGTGTAGATAAACGAGGATAATAATTATGCATACTATGTATAGAACTTTAGAGCTAGAATGATTATAGATCTTCTCCAATATGCTTCTTCAGCACCAAAAGTAAAGTGTACGCAGGCAGAAAGGTCAAAGACAATGGGAGAGGTCAACCCAGAGCAGGTTGAGGAGCCTCAAGACGCTCCACCAGATCAGACTCATGTACAGGTGTAGGAGCCTCAACCTCAAATGGAGGACCCTACACCGGACCCTCCATGTCAAGATACTCAGCTTTCACCTCAAGATACTGAGCTTGCACCTCAATACCCTCCACAGGATCAACAACTTCCTCAAGACCCTTCATAGAATCAAAAACTTCCTTAGGACCCTCCACAAGATTGTCTTCCTTAGGATGAGCCTATGAATGAGGTCCAGGCTCAAATATGAGTTGAGAATTAGACTAGATTGCACATTGTACTTCCCTTGAGGGGTTCTTAATATATATTAACTTCTTTTGATAGTCATGTATGTAACATAAAGGAATATGCTTTGGAAATGGTACCCTCTGTCTCCATAGCCATGTCATGAAGAGAGAGAGAGAGAGAGAGAGAGAGAGAGAGAGAGAGAGAGAGAGAGAGAGAGAGAGAGAGAGAGAGAGAGAGAGAGAGAGAGAGAGATGACTCATGAATATGGAAATAAAATTTATTGTCATTTATCGATATAAATATTTTAAAGGCATGTAAAATGGAGAGATTACAAATAGAGAGTGCATTAAAACTGATCACCGTATTAACAATGTCATTGTATAGATGACTATGGGATACAAAAGATCATTGAATCTTTGTTGTTCTTGCTCTTCATTAGAGCTTACAAAGAATGATTAGTCCTTTGTTCCCACTTATCACCTTACATCCAAGTAGTGATAGTCTGTACCCCCCAAATAAGCTTCCATCTCAGGAACCCCCACAATGTCATCAATAGTTGCCTCAATAGCAACCTTAAAAGTATGAGTTGATTAGGAAAGAGAAATAGCATCCTGTCATTTACAATAGAGTAGAAACACATGTACTTTACTATCATTTTCATGTACAAAAATCATTGGTCTTTAGTACCTGTAATTGCCAATTTTGGTTTATCTCAATAACCCATTTTGGATCTCTCTACATTGAATTGTACTTTCTCTCCTTCGAAGAATCTATTAATATGTACTTTTAACAAATTACTAGAGTTAATTAATAAAACATAAGTATTAAATTAAATAAACACTCCAATTTTACCTTCTTGTTGTTGAGCATGAATGCAAATCTTGCTGAAACACTTCCTTCTATCTGCATATGAATGTAACGGCACAATTGGTCAAGTGTACATTTTTGTCTCAGTGATATAACACTCAACAAGTTTCCATTCTCATTAGCTGTTATGTCAATTGATTTATTGTTAGAACCAACGAGTTTGGATCTTGATCTAATGGAATAAGTTGGTTTCCAATCGACCTACTCCATTTGGAGTAAAAGGAAAATATAAAATTGTGTATCGCAGTCATGTCTTTTAGTTGTGCCAAGCTAGGAACAACCTCACAGTATAGTGAGTTGGATGTTAGCTTGTCCCAACCATCATCGAAGAAGTGCTATTGGCCTTATAATTAAGCATTGTTTTACAATCTTTAATTGCCAAATGATTGAATAACTCAACAAAAATTGTGACTCGCATGCAAATGTTTATTTTGCAAATTCTAGCTCCAATACCAGCCCATAAAGAGCATTGTACTTTTGTAAACAACTTGTCTCTATAGCCCTATGTCACATTACCTTGAGGAATTGGCCAATCAGTGGTGTTCCATGCTGGAAGGTCTAGTTTTTCATGACACGATGTGTGTTGCCCTTGTCCAGTAGTTGGTAAAAATGATCATAAAAATAGATACCTAATTGAGCAAGCTATGTTGCAGATTTACCAGGATACTACAATTCCCCAATGGATCCATGTAACACTTCCATGAATACTAAAATGCCACTGCTCATAGGGTATATATCTGAAGAACAAAGAAAACAAAGTGAGTAAAATATAAACCAAAATTTTTTTAGTTATGTTATATAAACTCTCAAAGAAGTCACTTACAATTTGGTATGTGCTATGAAGATAGTGCATGCACACATGCGGAATCAATATTTCCAAAATTTTTTTCATCCTTTGTTCTAAAATCCTTGTCCAAGATGTTAAAAATTTATTGCCTGATCATTTCCATCGAGTTGCTTTAGCACCCATCTTCCTTTTTATATGGTCAATGTTTGCCAAGGACCTTCAATAGTGACCCTGCTTGCAATTTCTATAGAAGAAATAGAAGACACAGGTCGGTGAGGTAAAGGGCTCACATTTAATCTTCATCCTCAAGGCTTTGACCATACAATGCTTTTTACAAGTGTGGAAAAGTGATATTGAAAACTTAAAGAAGATAATCTAATCCTAGGACATGAACACCTTAAGATTCAAAGAAATTGATTGACAATTCAACCTAAGACTTGAACACCTAAAAATTCAAAGAAACCAATTGACAACACAAAGATAAAAGTTATATATTAGTCTGTGGCACTTTGAATCAACATTCCATTTTGGGGTTTTATAGCCAAAATGAAAGCTACATTCTCATTTATGGCCAACAAGGCTAAGGTAAAGTTAGGAAACACTTGGATTTTTGTGGCATTTTTGGTTATCCTCAGCACGCTCCTTCTTAGCCTATGAAAGAAAATCTAGTTGGTTGTCCTCACCACCATCTCCTTCTTATCCTATCGAATACAAGTAAATCTAAAACCGTAGCATTTGAGAAATCAAAAGAAGACATCTGTTGACATTCTCATTTATGGCCAACAAGGCTAAGGTAAAGCTAGGAAACACTTGGATTTTTGTGGCGTTTTTGGTTATCCTTAGCACCAGCTCCTTCTTAGCCTATGAAAAAAAATCTAGCTGGTTGTCCTCACCACCATCTCCTTCTTATCCTATCAGATACAAGTAAATCTAAAACCATAGCATTTGAGAAATCAAAAGAAGACATCCATCAAAAACAATCCAATCCAAAATTGGAGCATTTGTAAACTGAAAGAAACAAGCAAAGACCTCATGTTTATACCTTGGTATTCGATACCTAGATCAACATAGCATTTTGTATAAGGATGTATAATTGTGATTTCCTATCACCACTGAAATTTTTAAAAAGAAAATCCAATTAAGAGCTTGAACATCTAAAATATCAAAGAATAGTAATGGATGAGAAATACAAGTAGGAGAATAAGTTTAGGAAGGAACTCACATTCCAGTCCTGGAAAATTCAAAAAGCATGACTCAACATGCCAATTTGTACAAGAGCAAGAGAGAGAGAGAGAGAGAGAGAGAGAGAGAGAGAGAGAGGGGCAGGGGGGAGGGAGGGAGGGAGGGAATAGTTGACAAAATATGAAGAGGGGAGAGGAGAAGAGTGGAATGAGGAGCGAGGGCATAGCTAGAGAGCACACCACAAATGACTAATTGTGCACTAGATTTAGTTGAAAATGTAGAATATATACAAACCTATTTAGGGTTAGGGTTAGGGCATCTAACCCTTTCCTTTATAGCCTCTATATGTGTTAGTGCTATGCGCATGTAATCACATGATGTTGAGCATGGTCTCTCAACACCTTCCCTTAAGATCAACATCATGAAGTAGGCCTTCCTTCAAGATGACGATTCTGTGGAATCGAAGAAGGACTGAGCATTACATTCCATCACACCCCTTTATTGGGAATGTCTTTCCTCTGCATCAAACCAAGAGCTTGTTGGTGTTTCTCAAAAAGCTCTTTACCAAGTGGTTTGGGAAAGATGTTTGCAACATTCTCTTTGCTATCACAATAATGCTGCAGTGCGATGTCACCAAGTAACACTCTTTCTCTGATGAAGTGCTCTCTAACATCAATGTGCTTTGTCCTGGAGTGATATACTAGAGTCTTGGCCAATGCTTGAGCCGATTGATTATCACAGTATATGATTGGTTGGCTTTGACTCATCAAAGTAATCTGTTTCTGACAATAGTCTTCTGAGCCATATAGCCTCTTATGCACCTGTAGTGAGTGCCCTATATTCTACTTTAGTCACAAAGACAAAGAAACAGTTGGCTGTTTGTTTGACAACCAGGATATAGCACCGTGACTAAGGAAAAATGCATATCCCTGTGTCGATCTCCTGGTCTCATGATCTCTGGCATAGTCACTGTCACAGTATCCATGCAACCTTGGATGACTTCTTCTGTATTCTATTTCAAACTATCTTGTACCTCTAATGTATCGCAAGGATCTTTTGGTTGCATTCCAGTGAGACTGTTTTGGATTTGCCATAAATTGTGCTAGTGAACTTACTGCATAACAGATATTTGGCCGTGTGATAGTCAGATATATAAGAGATCCAATGAGTTGCCTGTAGTATCTGTCATTGACTATAGGCTTGTTTGAATCTTTTGTAAGTTTCAAACTTTGTTCCATGGGAGTGGTTGCAATCTTGCAATCTACCATATGAAACTTCTTCAGGAGACTGTCAACATATTTGAGCTGACTCATAAAGGTGTTGTCTGAATCTCTCCAGAACTCAATTCCAAGACAATAGTGCATAAGTCCAAGATCTTTCATGTTGAAATCTACAGATAAGTCTTGCTTTAGCTTTTTGATGAAGTTATCCTTGCTTCCTGTCACAATCAGATCATCTACATACAAAAGTGCAATAGTAATGCCTTCCCCTTAAACTTTGTAGTAGAGAGTATGATTTGCATTGGATTTCATGTATGCTAGATCAGCAAAAAACTTGTCAATTTTATTGTACCAACTTTTGGGTGCTTGCTTTAAGCCGTAGAGACTTTTCTTGAGATGGCAAACCTTATTCTCCTTTCCTGGTTTAACATAACCTATTGGTTGTTGCATGTAGACTTCCTCGTCTAGGTAACCATTGAGAAATGCATTCTTAACATAGAGTTGGTACACATTCCATATGTTGAGGGTCGCTAGTGATATCAAGAACCGTATGGAATCCATCTTTGCTACTGGAGCATAAGTCTCATCATAATCTTGGCCATATTGTTGTGCAAATCCTTTTGCAATTTGTATCTTTGAATACTATCATCTAGATTGTACTTCACTTTGTATACCCATTTGTTTGCTATGGCCGTCTTTCCTAGTGGAAGGTCGCATAATTCCCAAGTATTATTTTTGTACAAAGCATCCATTTCTTCATTCATAGCAGTTTGCCATTCTGGCTTGTTTACTACATCTTTGAAGTACACTGGCTTTCAATAGCCATGATGTTAGTCATAAGAGCATAGTTAGTGGTTTCAACTTGAATTGCTTTGCCTTTTTGAGCATATGCCAATTTGGCTCGTGGTTTGATTTCCCTAATAGACTGTCTAAGTTGCTGTGGTTCTTCTCGGGGTGCTTCTGGCAATTCTTGCTCTTCTTCATCAACCTTTTTTGTAGATGACTGTGTAATCGATGCGTCTAACTCCTATGTGTTTGAGGTTTTCCATTCTAATTCCTCATCAAATATTACATCTCTAGAGATAATGACCTTGCGGTTGATGGTATCATACAACTTGTACGCTTTGCTTTCTTCACTGTAGCCAACCATGATGCATTTATGTGACTTCACATCCAATTTTCTACGATGTTCGTCATGTATGTGGGAATATGCCATGCGACCAAATATGCAGAGATGCCCAATGTGTGGCTTGTGTCTAGTGAATGCTTCATAAGGTGTCATACCTTGTATCGGTTCGGTAGGAAGCCGATTAAGCAAGTAGTTTGCAATGACTATTGCATCTGCCCAAATACTGATTCGAAAGATTCTTCTCACCAAGCATTACTCTAGCATTGTCTACTAAAGTACCATTCTTCCTTTCACCTCTTGCATTATGCTGAGGAGTATCTGCACAAGTGAATTGTCTTCAAATGCCATGACTTTTGCAAAAGTTCATGAATACTGAAGACATGTACTTACCTCCTCTATCTGATCTCATGACTTTGATCTTTCTGCTTGTCTGGTTTTCTACCATGGCTTTGAATTCTTGAAATCTGGAAAAGACTTCAGATTTCTCTTTCAGAAAGTAGACCCAACAATATTTGTTGTAGTCATTGATGAAAGTCAAGTAGTAAAGTGAACCATTGATGCTGCAGGTTTGGGCATTACCCCATACATCTATATGTATCAAATCAAGAATACCTCTTGCACGAGAGGTGCTTTTGCCAAAGTTGGTTTGCTTTTGTTTGCCGAAGCAGCATGCTTCACAAACTTTTCCAAGAAACTGTAGCTTAGGAATCCCAATTGCCATATTTTGATTCCTGAGACCTGTCAAGCTCTTGAAATTGACATGACCATATCTCTTGTGCCATTTTGCGGATAGTGGCGTCTGTTTCGGTTGAGCTAACATGGCATGCAAATCTGGTACTATAGTTAGCATTCTATACATACATCCTTCCTTGACTCCTTTTCCTACTAGCTAAAATCCTCTGGATTTGTCTCTGATAGTGCATTCATCTTTGTCAAAAATGATTCGATAGTTGTGTTCCGTCATTTGACCTACTGACAAGAGGTTCTTGTTGAGCTGCAGAACATAGAGTACATCTTTTACCAATCCTTTCGTACCAGTGAAATTGTTCATAGGGATATGCCTGTCCCTTGAACTAGATTCGGTGTATTATCTGTTGTGAAGATGACATTCTTTTGACCTTCTAATGGTTTCATCTCTATGAAGCATTCCTGATGATTTATTATATGAGATGATGCACCGCTGTCAATGTACCAAGGATCTTGATATGCTTGGTCGACTTGATAGTTGAAATTCTCTTTTGAATTGCAATCAGTGTCTAGATACACTTTATCAATCTTTTGCATTTCCTCGTTTGCAAGGAACATATTCCCATGTTCATTTGCATAATGACTATGACTAGAATGCCCACCACGATGATTTTATCTTCCATGAAAATTCCCTCGATTGCTACTAGATGGACTGCTTTGGTCGTACTACTTCTTGCGGCAATCTCTTTTATATTGTCCAAATTTATGACAGTAGTTGCATTGAATGTTTGACACGTTGGTGGATGCATTCCCTCATCCTTGGAATCTTCCTCGATTGGAATGATTTCCTCTTTGTTGATTCTGATGTTGTTGAGGATGATGCTGATGCTGATTCTGACTTTGGTGTTGATTTTGTTGCTGATGATGACCACTTCTCTGGAATGATCTATCTGTGTCTCTACCTCTACTTTTGTCTGAAGCTGTGAATGCCTGATCATTAGAATGACCTTTGCATGCATGAATGGCCTGAGTCTTGAGTTCTTCACCAAGTAAGACTGGCTGAAGTTCTTCCACTGTCAGAATTTACCATTGAATGGCAATACTCTAGACTAGATTCTCGTATCGCTCTCCAAGTCATTCAGGATGACTTGAACCATTTTTGTGGGACTCATAGTGTCTCCTGCTATTGCAAGTTGATTGTTGTAATCTTTGATTCTGAGTACGTAAGCATGACCGGTTTCGCTGATGTTGCAAAAACTCTGGTTGATTTGGTTTCTCAGTGTGAGAATCCTGGAGGTGTTCTTGGACTCATAGAGAGCTGCGAACATATCCCATGCTTCTTTGGATGTCTTGATGGTGTTGAGCTATCCTAGCATGACATTCTTCTTGATCAGATGATATGCATACTTATCTTTCTTATCCCATTCTTCCTATGCTTGGGCAATGGCAAGATTTGCTACAGGTGGTGCGGAAACTGTTGGTGTAGCTGGAGATCGCGATGTAGATCCCACTACTGGTGTTGTGACAACAGGTGGAGTATAGCTACTGTTGGCTGGATCATCCAATGGTCTAGGTGTAGATCCACCGACATACTTCCATTCATCTTGAAGTACAAGAATGGTCTCCATTTGGTATTTCCATGTGCGTAATTGGAGTTGTCTAGCTTAGTAGATGCCTCTAGATTGAGGTTGCTAGTCGTAGACATGGTGCAAGAAATGTACTCAAAGTATCATGAAAATCATTGTGTGAATTAGATGCAAAACATTGATGGGATCAATTGAAATATGAACTGTCAGTGAAGATAGAATTGCAATATATAATCCGATCTATTACAAGGCTTGTGGCAAATGATATGAATAGCTAAGAGGCTTTACAAGGCTGAAATAAAGTGCACAATGCCATGAAATAGCCAAATAGGCTTTACAATGATGGCATGTGTGCGTGAAATCAAATCATGTGCTATCTGCCCACTGAACAATGTGCTAATACCACTGAAGACTGCTCACTGAATTGATGAACATCAGGTGGTAATGTGATGATGTGAAACCGTATGTGAGCGTAGGAACTGACTCCGAGTAGGACCTAGTTTGGAATTTTGGGCATGGCTTAGATTGGCAACTTGGATAAATTCAAATCATCTCTCTATGGCGATCTAGTCTACTCTAATCTAGATCTAGACCAACCATCAATGAAATAATAGCAAATACTTTCTTTTCTTTGGTTCTTTTAAGGTGCTGGCTCAGATGCGTCGATGTAGAGGCTGATGTGCATGAAGGAAACGTGGTAGGGCCTCCAACCCATGCTTGTTGCGAGGAAAGTTTTGTGTTGAATGAATATATTTACCTGACAGTTATCTATATCATATTATGATGCTTACCCTCAAGGAACGATTTTGATCAATTCAAAGCACTCTTTAGAACCTTTTTGTGGGGAGGCGATTTGGGTAAGAGAAAAGTGCAAGGTTCAATGGAGTTTTTGCACTATGCCCAAAAAGTTTGGTTGACTGGGAGTAGACATTGAGAAATCTTCAATAAGGTTCAGGGTACAATGGATCAAGGCCCTCCTCAATCTAGATACAATATGGGCATAGTTTGTTGGGTGGAATATAACCAAGGTCAAACCGACTCGGTCCAAACATTAGAAGTCACTACTATATTTGGAAATGAACATTGCACGGCCAAGGGGTCGAAACTTTGGAAAGGAATATGGAAGCCTAGGAGAACCTGTAAAAACATGCGTGCCTTAAGATCTATGGAGCGCTCTAAGGTGGGTGGAACCTATGTGTAAACATGATGAAGAGAGTGCTCATGACATGTATTTCAAGTCAATTAGGCTCCAAGATAGATTAGCTTGGACTCATAAACAGAATCTTGAGTGTATGGTATTTCTGTATCCAACAATACATGATAGACTTGTTATATAGAGAGAGCCTTTAGAATAGTCAACACTTGTGGGATCCTCTGATCCACATTTCTCCTTGTGGATATCCTTGATCCACATCCTCACATCATGTAGTCCACATCCTAGGGTGGCTACTTTAATACATTCCTATACCATACCTTAGCCTCTAATATGTGATCATGGCACCATATCTCAACACCTCCCCTTGGTGCCATGATCCTTTGGCTACTACAAGGTGGTTAGATGTGAGTTACAAGATCAAATCCTCCCCTAGGTGCTTACATGGCTACTACAAGGTGGTCAAATGTGAGTTACAAGATCAAATCCTCCCTTGGGTGCTTAGATGGCTACTCTCAGGTGGTCAGATTTGATTACAAGAATATAGGCTAAAGGTGGAAAGGATGTTGCTTCTTAATACATGTTGTTCTTGTCATTCTGCTCATTGATGATGACTCCACGTAGTTGACTTGCTGGTTCTTAAATATGCAATCTTCTTCCTTGTGTCTTTAATGCTTTATGTGGTGATGCCATGTTCTGGGCTATGGTCATCTCATGCACTTGTGCTTTTGGCATGCTTTGCGCATTCATGCGTTGCTTTTCCATTTGTTCCAAAGGTCTTACCATGAGCTTTGTTTTGCTTCAATGACATTGTCTAATTTGCTAACAATGACTCTGACTTGATAGGCATGCCGAGCTCGAAAAGACGATCACTTTTCCTTTTTGGAGCGCGTGCAAATTCTTCTAGGATTGGAAGTTACGGCTAGTCGAAGTTTTTGTGAAGAAGAGGCCTTTGATGATGTGGCAAAGGGATTCACATGTTGCACTCACACACTGCGGTTAGCAATAAGCGGTGTGCTTAGGTGGTGCTTGGTGATGTGGCACTTTTAACTAACCCCATAACCTAACCATGGCTATGTTTGACCTTACTAGAGTCAAGTCTTATCTACCATGTGGCAAACCTGACCGATGGACCAACCTATGGTCAACTCTTCACCTAACCCAAACTTATCTTGCCATATGTCAATTGTCATGGGGTTGACACGTGTCCTAAGGTGAAAAAGAAGATCAAAGCTTTGCAGGGACGTTGGGGCAGCGATGACAAGTTGCAACGATCGTGCTCTTCAGTGACCCTGCTCTTCTTCTTTATGACCCTGCTCTTCTTGGTCGTCCTCCTTTCACAAGCCTTTCAGTCATTCGGGTGGTCATGGGCGGCTAGAGGTGCAGTGCATGCTGCTTCATTGGGTTGTAGAGTTGCTTGCTATCGAGCTATGGCGCTGCTATTCATAGAGGCATATGGAGGCGTATGGAGTGGCTTTTGTAGAGATGGCGTTGGGAGCTTGCACTCATGGAGTTTGCAGGTTGGAGGCGTTGACGAAACCCCTACAAGAAGCTGCAGTAGGGAAATGATGAAGGAGTCGCACTTTGGCAGAGCTCCATCTCATTGCTCAAATCGGCCCCCTCGTCCTCAACATCTGTTGGTCCTCGCTCCCAACCAATTATGATGTGCTATAGTAGCTCGTGGAATCCGAGTAGCTTATGGAAACTCGTCTGAGTTTGGCTATGGCTCTCTAGAGCATAAGGTTGAGGATGGAGCGATGATTGGCTGTCTGGACGGCTGGCTTGGCGATGGAGGAGCCGCTGTAGAAACCTTGGTTTCTGGCTGCTGAGGTGCCATCAGGCTTTGCTTGCCTTGGGCTACACCATAGATGTAGGCTTGTCTTGCATTGATTCTTGTGTCTACCAAAGCTTTAGGTCACCCTCGCCTTGGAGATTCTTTTGCAATTTCGTTGAATATCGATTGTAGAATCTTGGTTGTTGAAGGAGTCACTGTCTCTCGCTTTGTGACTATGCTACTATTTCTTGCCTCTACTTCTTGTTCAGCCCGTTGCTTGTTGGAGAGAGAGATCAGCCCATCAAATCAGGAGAGAGGCTACCGAAACCATAGAGCCTTCAGAGGCTATAGGAGCTTCAGTTTTGAAGGAGGGCTTTGAAGAAGGCTGCCTTGTTGATGGTAGGAGAAGCCGCCTTACCTTGTAGCTAGGTTGCCAGCCCGTGTGCTGAAGTTCTTGAAGCTTACTTAGATCTCCATAAGCTCTTGTAAGAGCTGAGATCCTTTCTCTCTTTCTCTCGGAATTATTTGAGAACCTCTAAACATATCTCTCACTCAGAATGAATCTCTCTAAATGAAGAACCCTCGAGATCTAAAACTAATCTTACATTCTAAAACTAATCTAGGAATGGGAGCAATCTTAGTGAGCTACTAATGAGCTCAAGCAAGCTTTGGAGGATGTCCCTCACGTCTTCATGAGTTTCTTCCTCTCCATTTTTATTTGGAACTTCATTTGTAACTACGTGTTTGATCTTTCGTTCAATCTCCTTCTGGGGGATAAACCAAGTAGGTCAAAGGAAAACTAGGCAAAAATCTATAGCCAAGCCCTTTGCTATATTTGGTTGCATATATGTTCTAATCTCTTTTTGAATGAGGCTGATGATGCAGGCCAGTTATTTCTAACTTGGTGGTGATGGATTGAGAACATGAAAATCTTGTGGGAACTTTCCAACTAGCTCCATGGCTGTCTAGAAAAAAAAGTGCTGATCTCTTCACCTTGGTAGCCCAAACTTGGAACCTACTATTTGGGGCCTTTGAAGCTAATCCCAATGAAGCAAGAGATGAAATTGGTCGGATGAGGAGCAAACCAAGAAGAACCTAAGAAGGGCCCCATGCTAGCCCAAGGAGACAAAATGTGGGAGGCATTTTCATGCCAGGTAGGGTGGACTCCTCCCCATTGGATAGAGCAATGGAGATACCGATCAAGTATGAGAGACTAGGTCATCAAAGATAGGCACAAAAAGAACCAACTACCTAGAAAGAGAGCGGGGTTGAAGAGAGGAGCGGAGGTGCACCAACACCTCAACCAATTACCGGAGTTGAAGCTAGTCACTTGGCAGAGGGGGCCAAAGTCATACACCCAACCCCTCTAGTTGCTATGCAAGGTGCCAATCTAGGCATTCTCATCAGTGTGGTGTATCACCCCAAGATCTATTACAAGGAGGAGAAAGAATGATGGGTTTCCTGAGATCCTGTGAGTTGATATGATACATAGTTTTTGGTTATGTTGTTGTCTCACCTGTTGTCGGCTTTTATGCTATTCTTGGTTAATCTCCCCTATTTTGAATGTTAAGGGGCAAAGATTTACCTTGTAAAAAGCATACTTGAATTAATATAATACACCCTCTTCTGTCCCAAAAAGAGTATTAACTTTTAAGTGACATTATGTTTGTTCTTAACTTCAGAGAAAAAAAACTAGCTCCATGGCTGTCTTTAAAAAAAAGTGTTGATCTCCAACACCCAAGTCACCTTGGTAGCCCAAACTTGGAACCTGCTATTCGGGGCCTTTGAAGCTAATCCCAATGAAGCAAGAGATGAAATTGGTCGGATGAGGAGAAACCAAGAAGAACCTAAGAAGGGCCCCATGCTAGCCCAAGGAGACAAAATGTGGGAGGCATTTTCATGCCAGGTAGGGTGGACACCTCCCCATTGGATAGAGCAATGGAGATACCGATCAAGTATGAGAGACTAGGTCATCAAAGATAGGCACAAAAAGAACCAACTACTTAGAAAGAGAGCGGGGTTGAAGAGAGGAGCGGAGGTGCACCAACACCTCAACCAATTACCGGAGTTGAAGCTAGTCACTTGGCAGAGGGGGCCAAAGTCATACACCCAACCCCTCCAGTTGCTGTGCAAGGTGCCAATCCAGGCATTCTCATTAGTGTGGTGTATCACCCCAAGATCTATTACAAGGAGGAGAAAGAATGACGGGTTTCCTGAGATCCTGTGAGTTGATATGATACATAGTTTTTGGTTATGTTGTTGTCTCACCTGTTGTCGGCTTTTATGCTATTCTTGGTTAATATCCCCTATTTTGGATGTTAAGGGGCAAAGATTTACCTTTTAAAAAGCATACTTGAATTAATATAATACACCCTCTTCTGTCCCAAAAAGAGTATTAACTTTTAAGTAACATTATGTTTGTTCTTAACTTCAGAGATGATGTAATTTTTTGTTAATTTCTCGTCAATTGGTTTCTTTCATTGTGAGAGATGATCTTTTTGGGTATACAAAAAAAGAGGAGTATTCACATAAAGAGGAACCAAGGATAGGATAAAAAATTATATTCAAAATTTTAAAGATCAATTGTATGCATCTAAAGAGTAGGTACTTTAAAATATCAAAGGACAAAGAAGGTCTTATGATTGTGCTCCAATATTAATACTTGAAGCTCTAGCACCATCACAACTAAAGCTGTCACAAGCACTAATATCTCTAATGAAACTATTGTTGAACTAGATGAAATGGAGAGGGTATGTGTTTTGATTAAGAAAAAGATTCTATTCTCTAATGTTATCACACTGTTTAATGCTATTTCTAGTCACTCTATGTTTATAATGTGATAATATAGGTTAGCATAGAATACGATGAATTTTATAATAAAAAATAGCTAAATGAAATATATCAAATAATTTTTACTTGCTAGCGAGATTCCAGAAGCAAAGAGAAATATGTCAAACTAGCTGGCTACTAGTATTTGAGCTACATTTGAATGTGAGATTTTGAGTGGGAAATAAGCTAGTTGCTAAGTCTGTATATAGACGTTTTGGTAAGTCAAAACTAGCTAGCTACTAGTATTTGAGCTACATTTGAATGTGAGATTTCGAGTGGGAAATAAGCTAGTTGCTAAGTCTGTATATAGACGTTTTGATAGGTTTAATCATACATTCGAAAGCTAACCATTTATACAATTAACAAAATAGTTTATAATAACTACTTATTGCACACTAATCAAATACTATGATGTTGCAGTAAGTCTAGTGATGTTAGAATAAGTCTAGTAATGTTCGCCTAAAATTCCTAATTTTTTGCTAAGATAAAACTTGGGACATATATTGAGATGTGTGTGTGTGTTGTTCATGTTGAGTTGATGTAGAAATTGAAAGACCTACATCTATTGCCTAATACTTCAGAGAGTTAGTGATTAATATAAATATTTTGTAGTCAAATATGAAGTAGAAAAACTTCAATTTTGGAAGTAATAATTTAATAGATTTCAAAGAAAGATTTCAATAAGTAAGCAGGCATCATCTCATAAATGTATGTCATAGATTCCTTTATCATTTCTAGCCTTGGCATTTTGTATAACCATAACTATATGAAGTAAGAGTTGTTTTAAAAAGAATCTCCTTTCAAAAGTATAGATCGTGATTGTCTTCCTACCATTGAGATCTTGACATGAGCCAGAAATAATGTATCCCACTACAAGGCAAAGACGTGCCACACAAGATTACATCCTAGAGTGACAATAGGGCTTCATGAAGCAATTTATAGCTAGTGTATCCTAGCATATAAAAACTCTAGGAATCTAGATTTTCTCCTCTCTATATCCCTTAACATTAGGCCTATGTGAGAAGTACTCCATTGTTTGTTCCCTAAAACTACACATTATTCTATAGAAAAAATTGATAGATATGTATGAAGGAAGGTAATACACCTTGACATGGACTTGTTTTTTTTTATTTTTTGCCAAATCCAAAAGTCATTTCCATTAAAACAATTTCCATCTTGTGGAATATTCTCACTCACTATGATAGTAGTGCTACGATGCAACATTTTTCCATCATTTTTCAACAACAACTCATCATGGTGTAGGAATTATGCACTTGTTTCTTGCAAGAGTTACTCTCAAAAAAATCATTTCTATGATCTACAAATCCCAATAGAAGTTTAAAATATTGAACCAAATGGAATACTTTGATAGGAGTGCTTCCATATAACATTTTTCCTAAACTTTTAAATACATGTATATGAAAAGTGTTACATATATGAAGTAGAAAAACATAATTTGTGCATGTAATAATACATTCCAAAAACAATTTAAAAATAAATTAATCATCCTCTTATAAAACTATGTAAATGTTTACTTTATGTGTAGCCTTGGTGTTTCAAATGAGAATATAAACATAGTATGTGAAGTAAGAGGTATTTTGAAACTCAATCTCAAGGGAAGAATGTATCCCAATGAAAGATTTTTATGATCTACTAATCCAAAACAAGTTTCTAGGAAAATAATTCCATCTTGTAGCACAAACATTTATAGACTTAGGCAAGTAAATAAAAGTGTTCCCCTAACTAGATATGATCACTTCCCACTTGGTCCAAAAGGAGCTACACAATTACACTTTTGTGGTTTACATGGGCATAATGTGCAAGTGTTTTTGGCATTGTCGAGTGAGCCCTAGAGGTTTTGTATTCTTCTCAAAGTGTTCGAAGGGATCCCTTGATTCACAAAAGTCGCTCTAGCACTCTCCTCATGGATGGTCTATCTCTAGGAGACTCTTCACAGCATCTGAGCACTATCCCCAAGACTACGCTTATCTGTTCCTTGACCTGAGTTGAGTTTATGGTAGAAGCTTCACAGGCGAGAGTATGGTCAAGCACTTGGAGCGGGTGGTCATGATAAAGGGCTAAGCGTGACGATGTCACCAAAGTGTGCGATCCGTTGAACATGTCACTTGTTGGCCTCTTGCACGCAAGCAACTCCAAGAGCAACACACCGTAGCTATAAACATCTACTTTGGGTGTGAGTCTTCTTCCGTTGGCATACTCTATCACCAAACATGCAACATGAGAATGAAAAATACATGTTGCATCGAGAGAACAACGATATACTACATTTAAAGAGACGAATTTAAATGAGTGCAAAGAATAGAGAGGGATGATATATTATCTCACCTGGGGCCATGTAACCTATCGAGCCCCTCAATGATGATAATGTAAGGGAGTCACTCTTTTCAAAGCTGAAAAATCTTGTCACCCACTTTAGGATCCATGCTCTCATTTAGGAGGACATTGCTAGGTTTGAGATCACAATGCATGCTGGCCTCACTTCCACAATCGTGATGCAAGTAAGCCATGGCTTGTGCGACACCCACCGCAATGTTGAGCCTTGTCATCCAATCCATCTCACAAGTCGCATTGTCATGTAAGTGATTATCTAGGTTTCCATTTGGGATAAATTCTAAGATCAATGCCTTTGTGGTGGAATTCGCAATGGCACCAAGTATCCTTACTAAATTTCTGTGCCGAACCTTACCTAAGGTTTGGCATTCCACCCTAAAGATTCTATACATTTTGGAATCATGCTCTAGAGCTCTTAGTGTCTTGATGGCAACAGCTTCACCATCGTGCAAGATGCCCTTGTAGACAAGGCTGGAGCCTCCTATTCCAATAATATTGTTGACACTGAATCCATTTGTTGCAGCCCGAAGATCGGCTTCTGTTAAATTTAAGAGCTTACTAGGCAAGATAGGTAACCTCCATCCCAGCTCTTGTAGGGATGTGCTAGAGCACAAAATGCAAATTGTGACTACCACAAGAAACAATACACCCACCGAGCAAACTCCAACTGGAACTATAACTTTCTGGATTAAACTTCCATTTGTATGTATGTCAGAAGTGCACGATATATTAGCATGCCCACTTGACTTACAAGCTGGCAATGGAATCCCACACAAGTCAAGGTTGCCAATATAGGAGGCACTAGTAAAGGTATTGAATTGACCTCCTTGTGGAATTGGTCCAAAAAGATGGTTGTTGCTCACATCGAAAATAGATAGTCCATGTATTAGAGTGAGCGTGGATGGGATGTCACCACCCAATGCATTATTGGACAAATCCAAAGTCTGAAGATTTGACAAGTTCCCAAAACTTAAAGGAATCGCACCATGCAAATTGTTGTGGGACAAATTCAAGTAGATGATGGAAATCAAAGAGCCGAAATCAGAAGAGATATCCCCATCTAGACGGACAAATCCAAGGATGCCATGGTCCCAAAGATATACAAGTACCTTAAAACATTGCCCTTCTCAAAAATCTACAAATTGTCGAGGTAGAGAACTTGGGAAGCATTTACATTCCGGAAGGCCGGCAGATTGATTGTCTTTGGAAGACTTCCTGAGAATTGATTGTCGGAAAGATGAAGCACTTGGAGCAGGGGAGAAAAATTGAAAGCCCAATGCGGTATATGACCAGTAAGGGAATTGTTGTGAAGAATCAAAACGCGGAGGGATGCTAGTTTATTTAGGACTCGTGGGAACGAACCTGAGAGGGTGTTATTGGCTAGGTTGAGAACGGCCAAATTGGAACAATCTCCGAGTGCGCGAGGAAGACCACCATCGAAAGCATTCCCTGGCAAGTCCAAAAGCTGAAGGTTGGTGAGATTTCCAAGAGATTCAGGAATTGCACCGCTGAGAAGGTTGTTGGAAATCTTGAGAAGCTGGATACCACCTAATAATCTCCCAATTTCAAGAGGGAGGCTCTGACTGAGAAGATTTGCTGACAGGTCCAGGGTTGCAAACTCGTAGTGATCCGATATCGCTTGACCATACTGCATCATCAAAGTACTAGGTATCGCTTTAATGATACTGACGGATCTGCGCTTGAGATGCGAAGTGAGGCAAATTGAAGTCGGATATCTTGCCGGAAAGCTGGTTTCCTGAGAAATCAACGTGGGAAAAGGGGATACTCTGATTTATAGCAGGGATCCTGCTAGAGAATTGATTATTCGACAAGTCAATTGTAAGGGGAACACTATCGATGCTTGAATTAGTAAAATCTGGGATGCGCCCTTCAAAACGGTTCGAATGGAGATCTAATACTTGGAGGGGCAACTTTGGAAGCCACGACTTTAAACCACCAGAGAATTGGTTTGCAGTCAGGTTGACGAGAACGAGATTTGAGCAATTGGCCATGGACTCAGGAACGGGACCTTTGAGCTTGTTATGCTCCAGAGAGACCATCTGAAGTTGTGGCCAAAAGTCCCCGATGTGTTCGGGCAGGGTTCCATGAAAGAGATTCTTTCTGAGAGAGAAATAATTAAGCGAAGTGCAATTTGAGAAGGCAAGTAACGTGCCAGAGAAATTGTTAGAGGACAAGTCCAAAGACGATAAGCTGGGGAAATTAGATATATCCGACGCTCGGATATGTCCACTAAAATGATTTGCAGAAAGGTCGAGGAGAACAACCCCATTGCTGTTTGCCAGAATCCAGTCTGGAAAAGGTCCTACCAAGGAGTTGGAGCTAAAATCCAGGGAGTTGGAGCGAAGCTATAAGATGCCAGTTGTTTGGAAGCCCGTGAGGTTGTTGGCAGCGAGATATAGAGCGTTAAGAGCTGTGGGGTTGGCAAATGAAGCTGGAAGCTTGCCTACGAGAGAACAGGAACTTAAACCGAGGTATCTCAATGGAAGTGTAAGAACCCAAGCGGGGATATGGCCGAGCTCTAAGTGATTTCCAGAAAGCTCAAGAGACTGTAGGTTGGAGAGATTGGAGAACGTCTCGGGAATCTTTCTAGTGAAAGAGTTGGAAGAGAGATAGAGGCAGACAAGCTGGGAGCCCAAGCAGGAAGGCAATGTCGAGTTCAGCAAGTTCCCACCGAGGTTGAGGTTCTTCAACTCGGGTACCCAACACAGAGACGATGGGAAATCGCCACTTATGTTGGTCCAACTCAAGTCTAGATGCTGCAACTTTCGTACAGAAGAGAAGTTCTTGGGAAGTGGAGAGCCAATGTTGATCCCACGGAGGGCCAAATATTTGAGATTTGGAAGGGCGACCGAGCTATGGGCGAAGCAAGCGACAATGTCAACAGTGATATCGCCGGCGTCGGACAAGTCTAGATACTGCAGCCGTGGAAGAGAGCAAATGGAGATGGGCAGCAAGCCATGGAGGCGAGGATTGAAAGAGAGGTCAAGATGTCGAAGGCGTGTGAGATGGGAGAAGCAAGGGGGGATCTCACCAGTAAGGCTGGAAGATTGTGCTGAGAAGTGAGTAAGATTAGAGAGAGCACACAAACAAGCCAGCGATGGGGACAGTGGAGCACAAGTTTGTCCCATGAAGGGCTCCCAGCTGGTCCACCTCGATCTCTCTTACAACTCTTTCACTGGAAAGATTCCCGAGACGTTCTCCAATCTCTCCAACCTACAATATCTTGAGCTTTCTGGAAATCACTTACAGCTCGGCCATATCCCCGCTTGGGTTTTTACACTTCCATTGACAGATCTCGGTTTAAGGTCCTGTTCTCTCGCGGGCAACCTTCCAGCTTCATTTGCCAACCTCACAGCTCTTAACTTTCTAAATCTCGCTGCCAACAACCTCACGGGCTTCCAAACAACTGGCATTATACAGCTTCACTCCAACTCCCTAGATTTCAGCTCCAACTTCCTGGATTTGAGCTCCAACTCCTTGGTAGGACCTTTTCCAGACGGGATTCTGGCAAACAGCAGCGGGGTTTGGTTCCTCGACCTTTCTGTAAATCATTTTAGTGGACATATCCGAGCGTCGGATATTTCTAATTGCCCCAGCTTATCCTCTTTGGACTTGTCCTCTAACAATTTCTCTGGCACGTTACTTGCCTTCTCAAATTGCACTTCGCTTGATTATCTCTCTCTCGGAAAGAATCTCTTTCATGGAACCCTGTCCGAACACATCGGGGACTTTTGGCCACACCTTGGGATGGTCTCTCTGGAGCATAACATGGTCAAAGGTCCCGTTCTTGAGTCCATGGACAACTGCTCAAATCTCGGTGTCGTCATCCTGACTGCAAACCAATTCTTTGGTGGATTAAAGTCGTGGCTTCCAAAGTTGCCCCTCCAAGAATTAGATCTCCATTCGAACCGTTTTGAAGGGCACATCCCAGATTTTACTAATTCGAGCTTCGATAATGCTCCCCTTATAATTGACTTGTCGGATAATCAATTCTCTGGCAGGATCCCTACTATAAATCAGAGTATCCCCTTTTCCTATGTTGATTTCTCAGGAAACCAGCTTTCCGGCAAGATATCCGACTTCAATTTGCCTCACTTCGTATCTCAAGCGCAGATCCATAGTAGTTTGATGATGCAGTATGGTCAAGCGATACGGGATGAGTACGAGTTTGCAACCCTGGACCTGTCAGCAAATCTTCTCAGTCAGAGCCTGCCTCTTGAAATTGGGAGATTATTAGGTGGTATCTAGCTTCTCAAGATTTCCAACAACCGTCTCAGCGGTGCAATTCCTGAATCTCTTGGAAGTCTCACCAACCTTCAGCTTTTGGACTTGTCACAGAATGCTTTTGGTGGTGGTCTTCCTCGTGCACTCGGAGATTGTTCTAGTTTGGCTGTTATCAACCTAGCCAATAACCACCTCTCAGGTTCGTTGCCACCAATCCTAAATAAACTGGCATCCGTCCGAGTTTTGATTCTTCACAACAACTCCCTCACTGGACATCTACCGCATTGGGCTTTCAATTTTTCTCCCCTGCTCTAAGTGCTTCATCTTTCCGACAATCAATTCTCAGGAAGTCTTCCAAAGACAATCAATCTGCCGGCCTTCCAGAATCCGTTGCACTTAAAGGCTTCCCAAGTTCTCTACCTCGACAATTTGTAGATTTTTGAGAAGGGCAATGTTTTAAGGTACTTGTATATCTCTGCGACCATGGCATCCTTGGATTTGTCGGGGAATCGTATAGATGGGGAAATCCCTTCTGATTTCGGCTCTTTGATTGGAATCACCAACTTGAATTTGTCCAAAAACAATTTGCATGGTGCGATTCCTTCAAGTTTTGGGAAGTTGTCAAATCTTCAGACTTTGGATTTGTTCAATAATTCCTTGGATGGTGAGATCCCGTGGAGTCTTACTCTAATACATCGACTATCCAGTTTCGATGTTAGCAATAACCATCTTTTTGGACCAATTCCACAGGGAGGTCAGTTCAATACCTTTACCAGTGCCTCTTATATTGGCAACCCTGACTTGTGTGGGATTCCATTGCCAGCTTGTAAGTCAAATGGGCATGCTAATATATCGTGCACTTCTAACATACATACAAATGGAAGTTTAATCCGGAAAGTTATAGTTCCAGTTGGAGTTTGCTCGGTGGGTGTATTGTTTCTTGTGGTAGTCACAGTTTGCATTTTGCACTCTAGCACATCCCTACAAGAGCTGGAATGGAGGTTACCTATCTTGCCTAGTAAGCTCTTAAATTTAACAGAAGCCGATCTTCGGGATGCAACGAATGGATTCAGTGTCAACAATATTATTGGAATAGGAGGCTCCAGCCTTGTCTACAAGGGCATCTTGCATGATGGTGAAGCTGTTGCCATCAAGACACTAAGAGCTCTAGAGCATGATCCCAAAATGTATAGAATCTTTAGGGCAGAATGCCAAACCTTATGTAAGGTTCAGCATAGAAATTTAGTAAGGATACTTGGTGCCATTGTGAATTCCACCACAAAGGCATTGATCTTAGAATTTATCCCAAATGGAAACCTAGATAATCACTTACATGACAATGCGACTTGTGAGATGGATTGGATGACAAGGCTCAACATTGCGGTGGGTGTTGCACAGGCCATGGCTTACTTGCATCACGATTGTGGAAGTGAGGCCATCATGCATTGTGATCGCAAACCTAGCAATGTCCTCCTAAATGAGAGCATGGATCCTAAAGTGGGCGACAAGATTTTTCAGCTTTGAAAAGAGTGACTCCCTTACATTATCATCATTGAGGGGCTCGATAGGTTACATGGCCCCAGGTGAGATAATATATCATCCCTCTCTATTCTTTGCACTCATTTAAATTCGTCTCTTTAAATGCAGTATATCGTTGTTCTCTCGATGCAACATGTATTTTTCATTCTCATGTTGCATGTTTGGTGATAGAGTATGCCAACGGAAGAAGACTCACACCCAAAGCAGATGTTTATAGCTACGATGTGTTGCTCTTGGAGTTGCTTGCGTGCAAGAGGCCAACAAGTGGCATGTTCAATGGATCGCACACTTTGGTGACATGGTCACGCTTGGCCCTTTATCATGACCACCCGCTCCAAGTGGTTGACCATACTCTCGCTTGTGAAGCTTCTACCATAAACTCAACGCAGGTCGAGGAGCAGATAAGGGTAGTCTTGGGGATAGCACTCAGATGCTGTGAAGAGTCTCCTAAAGATAGACCATCCATGAGGGAAGTGCTAGAGTGACTTTTCCGAATCAAGGGATCCCTTCGAACACTTTGAGAAGAAGACAAAACCTCTAAGAGTTTTTATGCAAACACAAGGGCTCACTCGACAATGCCAAAAACACTTGCACATTATGCCCATGTAAACCACAAAAGTGTAATTGTGTAGCTCCTTTTGGACCAAGTGGGAAATGATCATATCTAGTTAGGGGAACACTTTTATTTACTTGCCTAAGTCTATAAATGTTTGTGCTTAGAGTTTTGACTCTATTTTAAACTAAGGGTGACTCTATACCCTAAGAAAATGTCATATGGAAGTGCTACTATCTTAGTAAGGCACAATACTCCACAAAATGGAATTATTTTCCTAGAAACTTGTTTTGGATTAGTAGATCATGGAAATCTTTTATGTTTTTGCTTTGCATTGGGATACATTCTTCCCTTGAGATTGAGTTTCAAAATACCTCTTACTTCACATACTATGTTTATATTCTCATTTGAAACACCAAGGCTACACATAAAGTAAACATTAACATAGTTTTATAAGAGGATGATTAATTTATTTGTAAATTATTTTTGGAATGTATTATTACATGCACAAATTATGTTTTTCTACTTCATATATGTAACACTTTTCATATACATGTATCTAAAAGTTTAGGAAAAATGTTATATGGAAGCACTCCTATCATAGTGAGGGAAAATATTCCATTTGGTTCAATATTTTAAACTTCTATTGGGATTTGTAGATCATAGAAACGATTTTTTTGAGAGTAACTCTTGTAGGAAACAAGAGCAAACAAGTGCATAATTCCTACACTATGATGAGTTGTTGTTGAAAAATGATGGAAAAATGTTGCATCGAAGCACTACTATCATAGTGAGTGAGAATATTCCACATGATGGAAATTGTTTTAATGGTAATGACTTTTGGATTTGGCAAAAAATTAAAAAAAACAAGTCCATGTCAAGGTGTATTACCTTCCTTCATACATATCTATCAACTTTTTCTACAAAATAATGTGTAGTTTTAGGGAACAAACCTAATGTCAAGGGATATAGAGAGGAGAAAATCTAGATTCCTAGAATTTTTATATGCTAGGATACACTAGCTATAAATAGCTTCATGAAGCCCTATTGTCACTCTAGGATGTAGTATTATGTTATAATGAGAGAAGAAGAAAAATCTTGTGTGGCACGTCTTTGCCTTGTAGTGGGATACATTATTTCTAGCTCATGTCGAGATCTCAATGGTAGGAAGACAATCACGATCTATACTTTTGAAAGGATATTCCTTTTAAAACAGCTCTTACTTCATATAGTTGTGGTTATACAAAATACCAAGGCTAGAAATGATAAAGGAATCTATGACATACATTTATGAGATGATGCCTGCTTACTTACTGAAATCTTTCTTTGATTATTATTTCCAAACTTGAAGTTTTCCTACTTCATATTTGACTACAAAATATTTATATTAATCACAATAGCTAATTGTTCAGAAGGAGAACCTCTGTAACACTCTAAAGTATTAGGCAATAGATGTAGGTCTTCCAATTTTTACATCAACTCAACATGAACAACACACACACACATCTCAATATATGTCTGAAGTTTTATCTTAGCAAAAAATTAGGAATTTTAGGCGAACATTACTAGACTTATTCTAACATCACTAGACTTACTGCAACTTCATAGTATTTGATTAGTGTGCAATAAGTAGTTATTATAAACTGTTTTGTTAATAGTATAAATGGTTAACTTTCGAATGTATGATTAAACCTATCAAAACGTCTATATACAGATTTAGCAACTAGCTTATTTCCCACTCAAAATCTCACATTCAAATGTAGCTCAAATACTAGTAGCCAGCTAGTTTTGACTTATCTAAACGTCTATATACAGACTTAGCAACTAGCTTATTTCCCACTCAAAATCTCACATTCAAATGTAGCTCAAATACTAGTAGCCAGCTGTTTGACATATTTCTCTTTGCTTCTGGAATCTCGCTAGCAAGTAAAAATTCTTTGATATATTTCATTTAGCTATTTTTATTATAAAATTCATTGTATTCTATGCTAACCTATATTATCACATTATAAACATAGAGTGAATAGAAATAGCGTTAAACAGTGTGATAACATTAGAGAATAGAATCTTTTTCTTAATCAAAACACATACCCTCTCCATTTCATCTAGTTCAACAATAGTTTCATTAGAGATATCAGGGCTTGTGATAGCTTTAGTTGTGATGGTGCTAGAGCTTCAAGTATTAATATTGGAGCATAATCATAAGACCTTCTTTGTCCTTTGATATTTTAAAGTACCTACTCTTTAGATGCATACAATTGATCTTTAAAATTTTCAATATAATTTTTTCCCAGTATCCTTGGTTCCTCTTTATGTGAGTACTCTTTTTTTGTATACCCAAAAAGATCATCTCTCACAATGAAAGAAACCAATTGACGAGAAATTGACAAAAAATTGCATCATCTCTGAAGTTAAAAACAAACATAATGTCACTTAAAAGTTAATACTCTTTTTGGGACAAAAGAGGGTGTATTATATTAATTCAAGTATGCTTTTTACAAGGTAAATCTCTGCCCCTTAACATCCAAAATAGGGGAGATTAACCAAGAATAGCATAAAAGCCGACAACAGGTGAGACAACAACATAACCAAAAACTATGTATCATATCAACTCACAAGATATCAGGAAACCCGTCATTCTTTCTCCTCCTTGTAATAGATCTTAGGGTGATACACCACACTGATGAGAATGCCTGGATTGGCACCTTGCATAGCAACTGGAGGGGTTGGGTGTATGACTTTGGTCCCCTCTGCCAAGCGACTAGCTTCAACTGTGGTAATTGGTTGAGGTGTTGGTGCACCTCTGCTCGTCTCTTCAACCCTGCTCCCAGTATCTCCGTTGCTCTATCCAATGGGGAGGAGTCCACCCTACTTGGCATGAAAATGCCTCCCGCATTTTGTCTCCTTGTGCTAGCATGGGGCCCTTCTTAGGTTCTTCTTGGTTTGACCAATTTCATCTCTTGCTTCATTGGGATTAGCTTCAAAGGCCCCGAATAGCAGGTTCCAAGTTTGGGCTATCATGGTGACTTGGGTGTTGGAGATCAGCACTTTTTTTTCTAGACAGTCATGGAGCTAGTTGGAAAGTTCCCACAAGATTTCCATGTTCTCAATCCATCACCACCAAGTTAGAAATACTTGGCCTGCATCATTAGCCTCATTCAAAAAGAGATTAGAACATATTTGCAACCAAATATAGCAAAGGGCTTGGCTATAAATTTTTACCTAGTTTTCCTTTGACCTACTTGGTTTATCCCCCAGAAGGAGATTGAATGAAAGATCAAACACATAGTTACAAATAAAGTTCCAAATAAATATCAAGAGGAAGAAACTGATAAAGAAGTGAGGGATATCCTCCAAATCTTGCTTGTATCTGCAACACCTGCCATCTCCAATACCAATGGATCTAGTTTTGTTATTGTCCAAACTGCCTTGTGCAGAATTAACAACAGTAAACATCCCTGCATTTTCAAGGATCGTTTTGCTCCAGATTTTCTCAAATCTAGTGAACAACTATTTGGGTGCATCTCTTCTATGCAACCTTTTATTGAGAGTGGCCACCAACTCTTCCTTTCCTTCTATAAGAATAGGAACGATGTGTATTTTGTTTGTACCTACCCACTTGAACTCTCTAGGAGAAGGGTTGAGTCTCCCCCCCATCCAGGCGAGAGTGTCTTTGTTCCAAAGGTCTCATCTCTCCTGATGAGAATTAAGTCAAATTTGTTAATCCCTAATTTACGAATCAAATATTGATCATCCTTCCAAGACATTGTAGCCTGGTCCCACAGGTCCTACCAAATTTTGATTCCCTTCTTGTTCAGGTGAAGTACTCCTTTGATGGCCTCTTCTCTAATTGGTGCATGCCTCTAGATGACTGAGAACTAGATGGACTCCTTGCTATAGAAAGTGCTAGTCCTTTGAGAGAAAAACACGTAACTTTGATGATTGGAGAGATCCATGTGGCTTGGTCTATGGAGTATATAAATCCTCCTTTAAATAGCTTTCAATTTTCTCCTTTACCTTTTGGGTTCATCTAGCATCATTGTTGTTGAACTAGCTTAGCATCAACCTCAAGGACAATATGGTGCTAGTCAAATTGAGGATCGATGCCCTTCATATCATTGACAAAGAAACCAAGGAGGCCTTGGATCTTAGACCAAATTTCAAGATTAAGCAAGGTACTTGCCATGATAATATTTGGACACTGACACATTGAGAATGTTGAAGCTCACAATCCAAGGCTTGCTCTACCTAAATAAGTTTTTGGAGGGTAAGATTGTTAGGCATTCCATCATTAGACAGAGTGTCAAAATTGGTTTCTTCATCTATGCTCTCCATGCAGTTTCATGTCCCCTAGGTTTGTTGGTTGATTCCTGTGGGAAGTGGTACTTATCCATGACAGCCTTTCCATAGTAGGTTGTATCGAAGGTTCTTTTGAGATATGGTGCCATGAGCACATATTAGAGGCTAAGGTATGGTATAGGAATGCATTAAAGTAGCCATCCTAGGATGTGGACTACATGATGTGAGGATGTGGATCAAGGATATCCACAAGAAGAAATGTGGATCAGAGGATTGCACAAGTGTTGACTATTCTAAAGGCTCTCTCTATATAAGAAGCCTATCATGTATTGTTGAATAGAGAAATACACATACACTCAAGATTCTATTTATGAGTCCAAGCTAATCTATCTTGGAACCTAATTGACTTGAGATACATGTCATGAGCACTCTCTTCATCATGTTTACACATAGGTTCTATCCACCTTAGATCGCTCCATAGATCCTGAGGCACACATGTTTTTACATGATATCAAAGCATAGGTTTAGCTCTCCTAGTTTAGCTCATTAGTAGCTCACTAAGATTGCTCTCATTCCTAGATTAGTTTTAGAATGTAAGATTAGTTTTAGATCTTGAGAGTTCTTCATTTAAAGAGATTCATTCTGACTGAGAGATATGTTTAGAGGTTCTCATATAATTTCGAGAGAAAGAGAGAAAGGATCTCAGCTCTTACAAGAGCTTATGGAGATCTAGGTAAGCATCAAGAACTTCAGCACATGGGCTGGCAACCTAGCTACAACGTAAGGCGGCTTCTCCTACCATCAACAAGGCAGCCTTCTTAAAAGCCCTCCTTCAAAACTGAAGCTCCTATAGCCTCTGAAGGCTCCATGGTTTCGGTAGCCTGATTTGATGGGCTGATCTCTCTCTCCAACAAGCAACGGGTTGAACAAGAAGTAGAGGCAAGAAATAGCAACGTAGTCACAAAGCAAGAGACAGTGACTCCTCCAACAACCAAGATTCTACAATCAATATTCAACTAGATTGCAAAAGAATCTCCAAGGCGAGGGTGACCTGAAGCTTTGGTAGACACAAGACTCAATGCAAGACAAGCCTACATCTATGGTGTAGCGCAAGGCAAGCAAAGCCTGATGGCACCTCAGGAGCCAGAAACCAAGGTTTCTACAGCAGCTCCTCCATCGCCAACAAGCCAACCGGCCAGACAAGCCAACCATTGCTCCAGCCTCAACCTTATGCTCTAGAGAGCCATAGCCAACTCAGACAGGTTTCCACAAGCTACTTGGATTCCACGAGCTACAATAGCACATCACAATTGGTTGGGAGTGAGGAGCAGCAGATGTTGAGGACGAGGGGGCTGATTTGAGCAATAAGATGGAGCTCTGCCAAAGTGCGACTCCTTCATCATCGCGCTACTACAGCTTCTTGTAGGGGTTTCGTCAATGCCTCCAACCTGCAAACTCCATGAGTGCAAGCTCCCAATGCTATCTCTACAAAAGCCACTCCATACGCCTCCATATGCCTCTATGAATAGCAGCGCCATAGCTCGATAGCAAGCAACTCTACAGTCCAACGAAGTAGCATGCACTGCACCTCTAGCCGTCGGTGACCACCCGAATGACTGAAAGGCTTGTGAAAGGAGGATGACCAAGAAGAGCAGGGTCGCTGAAGAGCATGGTCGTTGCAACTTGTCATCGCTGCCCCAATGTCCTTGCAAAGCTTTGATCTTCTTTTTCACCTTAGGACACATGTCAACCCCATGACAATTGACATATGGCAAGATAAGGTTGGGTTAGGTGAAGAGTTGACCATAGGTTGGTCCACCGGTCAGGTTTGCCAAATGGCAGATAAGACCTGACTCTAGTAAGGTCAAACATAGCCATGGTTAGGTTATGGGGTTAGTTAAAAGTGCCACATCACCAAGTGCCACCCACCTAAGCACACCCCTTATTGCTAACCACAGTGTGTGAGTACAACATGTGAATCCCTTTGCCACATCATCAAAGGCCTCTTCTTCACAGAAACTTCGACTAGCCTTAACTTCCAATCCTAGAAGAATTTTCACGCGCTCCAAAAAGAAAAAGTGATCGTCTTTTCGAGCTCGGCGAGCCTATCAATTCAGAGTCATTGTTAGCAAATTAGACATTGCCATTAAAGCAAAACAAAGCTCATGGTAAGACCTTTGGAACAAATCGAAAAGCAACGCATGAATGCACAAAGCATGCCAAAAGCACAAGTGCATGAGATGATCATAGCCCAGAACATGGCATCCATACATAAAGCATTAAAGACACAAGGAAGAAGATTTCAGATTTAAGAACCAGCAGGTCAACTACGTGGATTCATCATCAATGAGCAGAATGACAAGAACAATATGTATTAAGAAGCAACATCCTTTCCACCTTTAGCCTATATTCTTGTAATCAAACTTGACCACCTGAGAGTAGCCATGTAAGCACCCAAGGGAGGATTTGATCTTGTAACTCACATCTGACCACCTTTTAGTAGCCATGTAAACACCCAGGGGAGGATTTGATCTTCTAACTCACATCTAACCACCTTGTAGTAGCCAAAGGATCATGGCACCAAGGGGAGATGTTGAGATATGGTGCCATGATCACATATTAGAGGCTAAGGTATGGTATAGGAATGTATTAAAGTAGCCACCCTAGGATGTGGACTACATGATGTGAGGATGTGGATCAAGGATATCCACAAGGAGAAATGTGGATCAGAGGATCCCACAAGTGTTGACTATTTTAAAGGCTCTCTCTATATAACAAGCCTATCATGTATTGTTGGATAGAGAAATACACATACACTCAAGATTTTGTTTATGAGTCCAAGCTAGTCTATCTTGGAACCTAATTGACTTGAAATACATGTCATGAGCACTATCTTCATCATGTTTACACATGGGTTCCATCTACCTTAGAGCGCTCCATAGATCTTGACGCACGCATGTTTTTACAGGTTCTCCTAGGCTTCCATATTCTTTTCCAAAGTTTCGACCCCTTGGCCGCGCAATGTTTATTTCCAAATATAGAAGTTCCTTTAAGTAGTTACTTCTAATGTTTGCACCGAGTCAGTTTGACCTTGGTTATATTCCACCCAACAAACTCTGCCCATATCAATCATCAGTGAAACTGGTCATGCTTACGTACTCAGAATCAAAGATTACAACAATCAACTCACAATAGCAGGAGAGACTATGAGTTTCGCAAAAATGGTTCAAGTCATCCTAAATGACTAAGAGAGCGATACAAGAATCTAGTCTAGAGTATTGCCAGTCAACGGTAAATTTTGACACTGGAAGAACTTCACTTTGCCTTACTTGGTGAAGAACTCAGGAGTCAGGCCATTCATGCATGCAAAGGTCATTCTAATGATCAGGCATAAACAGCTTCAGACAAAAGCAGAGGTAGAGACACAGATAGATCATTCCAGAGAAGTGGTCATCATCAGCAACAAAATCAACATCAAAGTCAGAATCAACATCAGCATCATCCTCAGCAACATCAGAATCAACAAAGAGGAAATCATTCCAATCGAGAAAGATTCCAAGGACGAGGGAATGCATCCACCAACGTGTCAAACATTCAATACAACTACTGTCATAAATTTGGACAATATAAAAGAGATTGCTACAAGAAGCAGTACGACCAAAGCATTCCATCCAGTAGCAATTGAGGGAATTTTCGTGGAAGAGAAAATCATTGTGGTGGGCATTCTAGTCATAGTCATTATGCAAATGAACATGGGAATATGTTCCTTGCAAACGAGGAAATGCAGAAGATTGATAAAGTGTATCTAGACATTGATTGCAATTCAAAAGAGGATTTTAGCTATCAAGTCGACCAAGCATATCAAGATCCTTGGTACATTGACAACGGTGCATCATCTCATATGATAAATCATCAGGAATGCTTCATAGAGATGAAACCATTAGAAGGTCAAAAGAATGTCATCTACACAACAGATAATACACCGAATCTAGTTCAAGGGACATGCATATCCCTATGAACAATTTCACTGGTACAAAAGGATTGGTGAAAGATGTACTCTATGTTCCGTAGCTCAGCAAGAACCTCTTGTCAGTAGGTCAAATGATGGAACACAACTATCGAGTCATCTTCGATAGAGATGAATGCACTATCAAAGACAAATCTAGAGGATTTTAGCTAGTAGGAAAAGGAGTCAAGGAAAGATGCTTGTATAGAATGCTAGCTATAGTACCAGATTTGCATGCCATGTTAGCTCAACCGCAATAGATGCCACTATCTGCAAAATGGCACAAGAGATATGGTCATGTCAATTTCAAGATCTTGACAGGTCTCAGGAATCAGAATATGGCTATTGGGATTCCTAAGCTACAGTTTCTTGGAAAAGTTTGTGAAGCATGCTACTTCGGCAAACAAAAGCGAACCAACTTTGGCAGAAGCAGCTCTCGCGCAAGGGGTATTCTTGATTTGATACATATAGATGTATGGGGTTATGCCCAGACCCGCAGCATCAATGGCTCACTTTACTACTTGACTTTCATCGATGACTACAACAGATATTGTTGGGTCTACTTTCTGAAAGAGAAATCTGAAGTCTTTTCCAAATTTCAAGAATTCAAAGCCATGGTAGAAAACCACACAAGTAGAAAGATCAAAGTCATGAGATCAAATAGAGGAGATGAATACATGTCTTTAGCATTCATGAACTTTTGCAAAAGTCATGGCATTCGAAGACAATTCACTTGTGCAGATACTCCTCAGCAGAATGCAAGAGCTGAAATGAAGAATGGTACTTTAGTAGACAATGCTAGAGCAATGCTTGGTGAGAAGAATCTTCCGAATCAGTATTTGGGCAGAAGCAATAGTCACTGCAAACTACTTGCTTAATCGGCTTCCTACTGAACCGATACAAGGTATGACACCTTATGAAGCATTCACTAGACACAAGCCACATATTGGGCATCTCTGCATTTTGGTTGCATGGCATATTCCCACATACATGACGAACATCGTAGAATATTGGATGCAAAGTCACATAAAAGCATCATGGTTGGCTACAGTGAAGAAAGCAAAGCGTACAAGTTGTATGATACCATCAACCGCAAGGTCATTATCTCCAGAGATGTAATATTTGATGAGGAATTAGAATGGAAAACCTCAAACACATAGGAGTTAGACACATCGATCACACAGTCATCTACAGAAAAGGTTGATGAAGAAGAGCAAGAATTGCCAGAAGCAACCGCAAGGTCATTATCTCCAGAGATGTAATATTTGATGAGGAATCAGAATGGAAAACCTCAAACACATAGGAGTTAGACACATCGATCACACAGTCATCTACAGAAAAGGTTGATGAAGAAGAGCAAGAATTGCCAGAAGCAACCGCAAGGTCATTATCTCCAGAGATGTAATATTTGATGAGGAATCAGAATGGAAAACCTCAAACACATAGGAGTTAGACACATCGATCACATAGTCATCTACAAAAAAGGTTGATGAAGAAGAGCAAGAATTGCCAGAAGCACCCCGAGAAGAACCACAGCAACTTAGACAGTCTACTAGGGAAAGCAGACCACCAGCCAAACTAGCATATGCTCAAAAAGGCAAAGCAATTCAGGTTGAAACCACTAACTATGCTCTTATGACTAACATCATGACTATCAAAGAGCCAGTGTACTTCAAAGATGCAGTAGACAAGCCAGAATGGCAAACTACTATGAATGAAGAAATGGATGCTTTGTACAAAAATAATACTTGGGAATTATGCGACCTTCCACTAGGAAAGAAGGCCATAGCAAACAAATGGGTATACAAAGTGAAGTACAATCCAGATGACAATATTCAAGGATACAATTGCAAAAGGATTTGCACAACAATATGGCCAAGATTATGATGAGACTTATGCTCCAGTAGCAAAGATGGATTCCATACAGTTCTTGATATCACTAGCGACCCTCACATATGGAATGTGTACCAGCTCTATGTTAAGAATGCATTTCTCAATGGTTACCTAGACGAGGAAGTCTACATGCAACAACCATCAGGTTATGTTGAACCAGGAAAGGAAAATAAGGTTTGCCATCTCAAGAAAGTCTCTATGGCTTAAAGCAAGCACCCAAAAGTTGGTACAATAAAATTGACAAGTTTCATACTCTCTAATACAAAGTTCAAGGGGAAGACATTACTATTGCTTTTTTGTATGTAGATGATCTGATTGTGACAAGAAGCAAGGATAGCTTCATCAAAAAGCTAAAGCAAGACTTATTTGCATATTTCAACATGAAAGATCTTGGACTTATGCACTATTGTCTTGGAATTGAGTTCTGGAGAGATTCAGACAACACCTTTATGAGTCAGCTCAAATATGTTGACAGTCTCCTGAAGAAGTTTCATATGGCAGATTGCAAGATTGCAGCCATTCCCATGGAACAAAGTTTGAAACTTACAAAAGATTCAAACAAGCCTACAGTCAATGACAGATACTACAGGTAGCTCATCAAATCTCTTATATATCTAACTATCACACGGCCAAATATCTATTATGCAGTAAGTTCACTAGCACAATTTATGGCAAATCCAAAATAGTCTCACTGGAATGCAACCAAAAAATCCTTGAGATACATTAGAGGTACAAGATAGTTTGGAATGGAATACAGAGGAAGTCATCCAAGGTTGCATGGATACTATGACAGTGACTATGCCAGAGATCATGAGACCAGGAGATCGACACAGGGATATGCATTTTTCCTTGGTCAAGGTGCTATATCCTGGTTGCCAAACAAATAGCCAGCTGTTTCTTTGTCTTTGACTGAACCAGAATATAGGGCACTCACTACAGGTGCATAAGAGGCTATATGGCTCAGAAGACTATTGTCAGAAACAGATTACTTTGATGAGTCAAAGCCAACCAATCATATACTGTGATAATCGATCGGCTCAAGCATTGGTCAAGACTCCAGTATATCACTCCAGGACAAAGCACATTGATCTCAGAGAGCACTTCATCAGAGAAAGAGTGTTACTTGGTGACATCGCACTGCAACATTATTGTGATAGCAAAGAGAATGTTGCAAACATCTTTACCAAACCACTTGGTAAAGAGGTTTTCGAGAAACACTGACAAGCTCTTGGTTTGACGCAGAGAAAGGACATCCCATTAAAGGGGTGTGATGGAATGTAATGCTCAATCCTTCTTCGATTCCACAGAATCATCATCTTGAAGGAAGGCCTACTTCATGATGTTTGATCTTGAGGGAAGGTGTTGAGAGACCATTTTTTTTTGTGGGAAGTGTTGAGAGACCATGCTCAACATCATGTGATTGTTGGAATGCTGAAAGGAAAGAGTAGAGTTGACACAAATTCAGAATACTTGCTTATAGAATGAAGAAGAAAGAGGTCCTTAAGTAGGCACCTCATACAAGGTCACTGACATCACTGATGACCTCAAAGCTCCACAATCATCTCCTCAATCTGCTCCTAGATTCACTCAATCATCCTATGTGGCTTTTCCACCACCTAACTGTGCTTGTGGGCACCTAACTGTGCCTCTAGCACTCACACATAGAAACATAAGGTGTGCCTGAGGCATACACCTTGAGATATCCCAACAAACCCCCCCTCAAGGAAATGCCTCAGGCTATGTCAAGGATACATCTAGTCTCATAGTTTCTCATGCCATCTCATGGTGGTCAAGGATAAATCTATGGCTAGGTTCTCATGCTAGCAAGGGTTCCCTTGGGTGTAAGGTAAACAGAAAGGGATACAAACAGACCTTCCAATGGTTATCTCCCTTGCATGTACATGCACACAATGTCTGCAAGAGGTACCATGGAACAAACATACACATGGCCTACATCATAAGGTGACCAGAGGTGTTTACAAAACACACAAAACACAATAGTTTATTTGCATTCATTTTGGAGGACTATCCAGGCTGAGTACCTTGACATAAAAGAGAGATCTGGAGCATACATAGAGATGATTTAAAATGCATAATCTTCAAAGGATGCCTCATCTTGTGGAGGCTCATTCACTGTAAGTAGATTTGCATTTTCTGTCTTTGCTTTGGCTTTGCAGAACTTCTCACTATGGTTGTTTTTGCCACAGTGCTTACATGGATTAACTTTGAAGCAGTCCTTTGAAAGGTGATTTGTCTTTCCACAGTGATTGCAAGGAGAGTACTTGCCCTTTTGGAATTTCATAACATAAGCAGTGTCATTGCCTTTCCTTAACTCCATGTGTCTTTCTTCTTCTTGGAGAGCTGAGATAATGCCTTCAAGGTTTGGATTGGGAAGATTCTTCAAAGTGCTTACAATGTGATCAAAGCTTTCAGGCATACTCTTAAGTAGTACTGCCATAGCATCATCAGGGGTGATAGGAGAGTTGATAGAAGCTAACTGAGTCATAAGACTCCGCATATAGTTGACATGGGCAGCTAAAGTAGTATCACTTGCCATCTTTAATTCAAAGAAAGAGATTTTAAGTGATAGTTTAGAAATATGAGAGCTTGCACCAAAAATCAAATCTAGCTTCTGCCATGCTTCCGATGGAGACTCCAAGTCAGATATATGATGTATGTAATCATCACCCAAAGCTAAAGCAATTATACCATATGCTTTTTCTTCTCTTGCTGGATCCCTTGCCGGTCGTGTCGGAGCTGAAGATTCCCCAGCATTTGAGGCCGTAGAAGAAGCGGTAGGAGAAGGTTTGACAAGTCCCCATAAGTTCTCCCGCATTAATGCAAATTTTACCTTCATTTGCCATGTATGGAACCCCTTTCCATTGAACTTCTCAAGATTATATAAAGTAGCCATGAGAGGGTCTAACCCAGATATTGGGCAGTGTCTATCTCTCTTACAAGGCAAAAAGAACTGCAATACTTCCAAAGTATAGCCACTTGATGTAGCAAATAGTAGTGACTAGTTTTCAAACAATGATGCTACTTTTTATATGCTTCATAGAAGTGGATGAAATAACCACTTTCCAATCACAACCAGGTCTAGCAAGTCAAAACAAAAGTGAAGCAACACTTGTAGTGAAGTTATTAAAAACTTCAAAAGACCAGAAATGCTAGAGTAGCATTTTATGTAGCATCATTTTCAAAAGCATGTAAAAACTGTCAAAACTAGAGAGCTGAACTTGGAGGGCTCATAGCACACTCTTCAAAGCAAAAGAAAGAGGGCTTTCTGAGGCAAAAGAAAGCTGGTATACCACAGTAGATCCTCTGGGAAGAAGAGGCGAAAATATGCGTCAGGTTGCCTTCACCTTCATGAACAAAGTCGACTGGTTTTTCTCTGTTTTCTCCTTCAATATGCAGCCATTGCTACTCAGATTTCAGCACAAGGTAGCTCTAGGTATGGACTAACTCCCCCTGAAAGGAATTAGAGAAAGTCGAAGCAGGCGCAGAGAACTTGCAGCAGAGAACTTCGACGACTTTCGTACTATGGCGAGCAACAGCGCGGGTATTTCGTCGATTCCTTGCAGCCAGGAGTTCGCCCCATCTAGGTGGATCTTCAGCTGGAAGGGCGTGGGAAATGAGTGAGAAATGGAGGAGAACAAGCTTAAGCAAGTTTTTGGAAGAAGAGGGAGAGATGGTGAAGAAGAAGAAGAGGAAGAAGATGATGATGTGGCAAAAATGGGCTCAAGGGGGATCAAAGGGCTCTGATACCATGTTGGAATGCTGAAAGGAAAGAGTAGAGTTGACACAAATTCAGAATACTTGCTTATAGAATGAAGAAGAAAGAGGTCCTTAAGTAGGCACCTCATACAAGGTCACTGACATCACTGATGACCTCAAAGCTCCACAATCATCTCCTCAATCTGCTCCTAGATTCACTCAATCATCCTATGTGGCTTTTCCACCACCTAACTGTGCTTGTGGGCACCTAACTGTGCCTCTAGCACTCACACATAGAAACATAAGGTGTGCCTGAGGCATACACCTTGAGATATCCCAACAGTGATTACATGTGCATAGCACTAACACATATAGAGGCTAGAAAGGAAAGGGTTAGATGCCCTAACCCTATCCCTAAATGGGTTTGTATATATTCTACATTTTCAACTAAATCTAGTGTACAATTAGTCATTTGTGGTGTGCTCTCTAGCTGTGCCCTCTCTCCTCATTTCCACTCTTCTCCTCTCCCCTCTTCATATTTTGTCAACTAGTCCCTCCCTCTCTCTTTCTCTGTCTCTCTGTCTCTCTGTCTCTCTCTCTCTCTCTCTTGCTCTTATACAAATTGGCATGTTGAGTCATGCTTTTTGTATTTTCTAGAACTGGAATGTGAGTTCCTTCCTAAACTTATTCTCCTGCTTGTATTTCTCTATTCTCATCCATTACTATGCTTTGAGATTTTAGATGTTCAAGCTCTTAATTGGATTTTCTTTTTAAAAATTTCAGTGGTGATAGGAAATCACAATTATACATCCTTATACAAAATGCTATGTTGATTTAGGTATCGAATACCAAGGTATAAACATGAGGTCTTTGCTTGTTTCTTTCAATTTACAAATGCTCCAATTTTGGATTGGATTGTTTTTTATGGATGTCTTCTTTTGATTTCTCAAATGCTACGGTTTTAGATTTACTTGTATTTGATAGGATAAGAAGGAGATGGTGGTGAGGACAACCAGCTAGATTTTCTTTCATAGGCTAAGAAGGAGTTGGTGCTGAGGATAACCAAAAACGCCACAAAAATCCACGTGTTTCCTAACTTTACCTTAGCCTTGTTGGCCATAAATGAGAATGTCAACAGGTGTCTTCTTTTGATTTCTCAAATGCTACAGTTTTAGATTTACTTGTATTCGATAGGATAAGAAGGAGATGGTGGTGAGGACAACCAGCTAGATTTTCTTTCATAGGCTAAGAAGGAGCTCGTGCTGAGGGTAACCAAAAACGCCATAATATAAAAGTTAGTAAAAAATAAGGCGGATCACAAAATGACTAGGGATTATCCTGCTAAATAATTATCCAATGGATGTGAATTAACTGTATGGCACTAGGCCAACCGAAAGCTAGTTGGGAAATCAAAGTGTGTGTTTAGATTAAAAGGTACCATCAATAATTGATCCATACAATTAGTTCCATCAATTGGATAAAAAGTCAAAAAAAGGGGGACATATAAGGAAAAAATGTTTGAGACATCTAAGTTGAAAAATGCAACAACTAGAGTTTGCAAAAATTTCAACCAAAATTAAGAATTTTTAATAATATTGAGTTTGACAAACACAATGTTGAAAAAAGATGTCAAATCCTCAGGCAGTCCAGGATCCGAGGTTAGGGTCCATTTACCTGCCACCATCCAAACAAACTAGGTGTTAGACCATCATAGTTACATTTGAGTAGACAAGTAATGCTTGTTTTAATTGGCTTGTTATCGCTTTACCTAGGAATATAGACAACCATATGGATTCTTAGATAATTAAAAAAAAGTTTAAGTCACAAGTGAAGTAAGGAGCAAATGAGTGCATGGGTTGAGAAGGGGATAGTGGAGGTATGGGAGGATTAGTTTTCTTGATGTGCAGGGTGTTTAAAAAGAGAGTGTAAAGGGGAGATTTCATGGGGGGGTACATAAAAGAGCAATTCATAGTTGGGAAAGTATACATGTGTGTGTTAGATATGCTCAATGCCCCGCCCTCCTGGTAACCACTAGTGGTCCAAGGTGCTCAAATTGTAAGGCCCCCATATGAGGAGAAGCCATGTGTGAGCCTGGGACATTGGATGGATACTGACTTGCATGTCAGATGAGGTCAATGAGACCGTTGATGGTAGAAAGGTGATTGTGTGGGAGCCCCTTGCTCTTGTTGGGGTCTGGGGGCGATGGTATAGGAAATATTCCTTGAATATTCCATGGATGACTAGTCGGTTCCACCAACTAGGTTGATTGGTCGGCTTCACTGACTAGAATGACTGGTCGGTTCCACCGATTACATTGATCCAACTACCACCCTCATAACTATAAAGAGGCGACCTCCCCAGTCCATTGTACTAGATGAGATCTTCCAGCAGATATCTTCTGGCTAGTAGCTCTTTACCTAGTATCTGTCTAGATCACCATCTAAGCTCCACTGTGGGAGCGTATAGGTGGATGGAACCATCATCTGTACTACATTAGTATTGAAGGAAAATTTTTTTCATCTCCAGTTTGTTGTGTACTCTCTATTCTTTGTTCAGTTTTTGTTCCACTACGCCGTGTAATTTAATTGTGTGTGTGTTAACTGTCTGTGTGTGTGTGTGTGCATGTGCGTGCATGCCCGTCTGCATGCATGCATGCATGTGTGGCATGTGCATGAATGCAAGTGCATTTGGGCATGCATGCATGCACATGCACATGCTTTCATGCCATGCATGTGTGTGTGTGTGGGGGGGGGGTGACATTTGTGTGGACACATGAGTCTCAAGATAGTTTTAATAAGTCAGTAAATCATATGTATGCTTGGTGATGTATGAGTGCTTTACTATGACAATGATGTCTCGCTCAATTTGTCCCTATTATGGCTACACTCTCCCTCTCAAAGTCCTCAAGTGAGAAGCCATTTACGTGGAGGTTTTAGGTTGGACATACTCTTGCCTCCATATAATCTTTTAGTGCCCTTGCCAAGGAAAGAATAGGATGATAGCAAGAGTTGGAATATGAAACAAAACTAAAATGATGAGTTGAAAAGTGTTAAGGGAATACTAGGTTGCCATGAGTAATGCACGATTATGAGTGGCTTGGTTGGTGAGTGTAAAAAAAAGAAAAGAACATGCCAACCGGATTCTTTTAGTAATGGTAATGTCTCTCTTTCCTTTGAGAGTTATTTTGATTCTATTAAAATTATTAAGGAAATTTATATTCAATTTTGGAGGGACTTAAATGTGGAAAAGTCTAAGAAACTAAATTCTCAAAAAATTTAGGAGTGATTCATGCAAATGTTTAGCAAAAACACTTAACACTCCAATCATTGAAGGTAACCCAAATGTTGCAAAACCTATAAACCAATCAACCACAAAACATTCATACTTATTTGAAAATAGATGCTCCTAAGTGTGTTTTACATAGATAGAGAATTCAAAATTTCTAAATGGATGTCACAAGTTGATAAAAGAGGATGCGAAATGTGTCAACAAAAAGCACACAACAATGTAGACTATGTGGCTTGGCTTTAAAAAAAAACTTTTTATGTGGTTGAGCCTATGTATTGATAACATTTCAACACTCTTGCCTTGCCATTGGATTTTATGAGGTGTAGCTTATGTCTAGTCTATATTCTAGGAATCATGCTAGGTAGTTTCTCACTTACCTCATGTTCCTATGATGGCTCCATATGAGAATTCTTAGTTGACACATTAATGGAACATTCATAGCTAGAGGATATAGATATAGGGTGTCATTTGGATCTCATAGGGTGTTCCTAATTTGTATAATGTCACTTTCTTTGTTAGGTAGGTGGGAATTCTACTCCAACATTGATGTGACTGATAACCCATGGCTTCTTCTCAAACTCAAGCTAAAGATATAGCATCGTCAAGGGTAGTTGGCTATTGAGTTTGGATATGAAATCCAAATTTTGTGGGAAAATATTTCACAAACTAGCTTACTTAAAAATTTAATTCTTGCAAAGGTCATAGAGATGTAGCAAAGAGGTGTACCCGGGGACTCTAGCAAATATGAGAGTGATGAATGATATAATATTGGTCGACAAAAATGGATACCATTTCTTAGAACCATAGATATTATTGAAGTATCCACTAACAAGTATGAATGATTCATGTCTACTAGTGACAATATTGCAGAGAGTAGCTTAAGTGAATATTACCAATAATCTTGATTGTAGTGGGGATTGGACTGAAAGTAAAGATGTAAGAGAATTTGATAATGAAACCATTACATTTGGCATAAATGAAACGGTTATCTGAAAGAATTGAGACTTTATGATTCGATGATTATCTATCCAAAAATTAACCAAAGGTAGAAAAAAACTACCAAGAGAGATTTTTAAGGGAAGGAATGCAATATGTACTCATATCAATTGCAAGTAAAAGGAGATGATCCCACATGAGGAAAATATTAATACCCTCTAGGTAATTCTAGGGTGTGGCCAAGCTGGTTTAGAAAGCATGAATATTGAGGTTCCCAAGGTAGTAAGAGTTTGAGATGTAGGAATTAAATAAGAAAGGATATAATCTAGAAAATGAGGTGAAAGGTTGATGGACTAGGTCATAGAGATTTGTTATGGTCCATGAAGATTCTTTTCATGATCCTATCATGGTTTTAGATTATTCATGGATGATGATCTCATTTTATTTTTATTTGTTTAGAGTTTTTCCCTTATAATTAGAGTGCCAAGTTGCTTGAATGCATGGATGAGAGAGGATATGAGTATGAAGGATCACCTTTTCTTATTTTTGTCTGGCTAGACATTTTCATTTTATGATTAGCGGATTGAGTTGCTTGGATGTATGGATGAGAGGATGGCCAACGAGCTAAACACCTCCATCATGATTTGAGAATCTAGCAGTTTAGGTGTTTGAGCGAACTTTTTTTGGGAGTTTTAAATGAGACTTGGTATTGAAATATTATTTCCTGAAGGCAACAACAAGCAACATGAGGTGTTGAAAGTTTATTTCTTGTAGGCAACAATAGGCTAGTGTAGGCTTGTTCAATAATTCATTCATCGAGGATGGGAAATTTTGTAAGGGGCTCATTATGTGGATACTAGGGTTTTCTTATTTCCATACTTTTCAAAATTTGAGATGAAATAATGAATTGGTGCTAGTTGTAAGGATTTATTTTGTAGTTGTATAAGATTAACATGTTTTGAAGTTATATGTAGGTTTAGCCACATGGGGATGAGCTATATGTTTAAGGTGTCTATCTTTTGCACACAAAGGGTGGGTTAGTTAGTTGTCACATCCACGTTCACTTTATTGGACTCTACATCGCCCCATGGCTTCAATTTTTGTGTCTTTATTTGATGTTGCATGCCAGTGATTATTGAAGTTGAGAGTGTAAGAGGGTGTAAATGGCCCTATAGTGATTGATGAGAGCAACCGATGATAGGAGATATCTTGATCAATGAGGATGGAGGACTAGATGACAAAATATGATTATTGATCCATGGGTTCCACAAATCTTGAGAGTCCCAATTCCATGTGAAAGGGACTAGTATGGTGCTCAATGTGAATGGGAGTAGCACGTGTCCGTAAGCATCATATTTTCCTTGTCACATATGACATGGATTTTAGATAATCCACTTGCTTTTGTATTGTGTGTCAACACATGGGTATGCAGTTGATTATATTGTTTTGGGCACTATGCAGCTATTTCAATTGTAAATGACTTGGGCATAGGTTTTCCATAGAGTGGAAAGAGGGTTGTGATTGTTGAGAGATGATAAGTAGTCATGGCGTGGAGTATATTGTGTTAATGAGTGAGGAAATGTGAGAGATGTGATAGGAGCTTAGTTTGTGAGATTGCTAAGGAGTGTGTGAGGTCTTGCTAAATTTCGAAGTTGTTTTGTGTTCTAGAACTCACCCTTCATGAAATTTTGCATTTTGGCTTTTAAAAGTTGTTTTTCTTTCAAGTTTTTTTCATTGAGTAGGTATAGTAGGTACTTTAGCATCCCCCCATCACAAAAAAACGCGAACAGAAACTTCCAAATCATCAAGAATCATCAAAAACCAGTAGGAAAAACTACGTGTGCCTATCCCCATGGGTCGATGCGATGGCGCTATCTTGCCGACCGGTGCCATAACCATATCCCATCGGTCAAACTTGCATTGACCCATCGCCATAGCTCTATCTTGCCGATCAAACTTGCATTGACCCGGTACCATAACCGTATCCTGATGGTCAAACTTGTGTTGACCCATTGCCTTAGCGCTATCCCACCGACCTGCTATCCCGCCAGTCGTTGCCATAACTCTATCCCGCTGACCTAACACATGTCAATACCTAACCCACTACCCTAATTAATTACTGTCAGTTAGTTATCCCACTGGTCAAGCTTGCATTGACCCGGTGCCATAAGGCTATCCCACCAGTTGTTGCTTTTGCCCTATCCCCACAGGTCATAGCCATAGCTCTATCCCACCGGTCATTGCTTTAACTTTGTCCCGCCGACTTGCTATCCTGCTAGTTGTTGCCATAGCTCTATCCCCGCCGGTCGTTGCTTTAACTCTATCCCATCGACTTGCTATCCCATCGTTCGTTGCCATAGCCCTATCCCACCAATCGTTGCTTTAACTCTATCCCATTGCTCATTGCTTTAACCCTATCCCATAACCACAAGGGGCTGCCGCCCCTTGACCCTGCGTCGAGGCAGACTCAACCTAGAATTGGGGCATCAATTGCACATACTAACACATGCACTTGAGATCAAGAAGAGTCTTACAAGCTCCACCTTGAGCCTAAAGACAGTGCCTTAAATACCATCTTGTCAACCTCCATACCTACCTCGGCATCCTTAGGGTTAGTAAGCTCAAAAGTCAATTCTCACTCATTGCAAGATCCACCACCAGCTGAGTTATCCAGCCCCATGGGTAAACTCTCTAATGTTAGAGCCTCAGTAGCTCTGGACTCCATCCCTATTGATCTCCACTCTCCTATCCCATCCATAGTAGTAGCTACATTAAGGGAAACCTTTTCCAACATCATGGGAAGGTTTGGATTGACAGAGCGAGTAGAGTGGCTAAACCCATTTGCTGGATGACTAGGGCAATGTCAGAGGCTCAAATGCTAGCCCACCAACCACTGATGTGAGAAGCCATACTCAGGGAGCTAAGTCCCATGATACCTAATGGCAATCACCCCCCGTCGTACCAATTCTTTAATGATAGACAATTTTATGGGGAGGGATTTGGACCCACATTCTCACAAGGGACCCAAATGCTAGAGCAAAGGGGGCAAAGGAGTAACCATGAAGGCCCACAAGTGAGACCCTCCACCTCAGAAACCCCTATGATGCCTCCTTGGAAACAAAACATGGGAGATATTCCCTACCCAACAAGTGCCCCTTATAGGCCTATGCCTATAGGGAACATACCACTCCCCAAAGGACCCCTAGACCAACCTGTTAGGCCCAACTTGACCCAAGTCACAATGTCAATGCCTAGTGGGCCTGGACCCTCCCATCCCAACCTTGTGCCATCTAATCCATGGAACCCTTCATCAGGACCACCAATGCATGAGACATCACCCACCATTCCACAACCTCCTCCTGTATCCTCCTGTATCACAAATGGTCCTTACAGATGAAGCTATGAGAATCCTAGTGCAAGCACTAGGAAGGGGGCCCACCGCTCCACCACTAATGTTTCCAGGATGTGATACCAACCCCTTAAGAAAAAAGCCTATTACAATCTCCAAGCTAATCACCAAGTTTGCAAGAGGAGACCCAGTCTCCCATGTTGAGAAGTTTGAACAAATCTATGACACCTTTGGTGATATTGGGGATCTAGACAAGGTCAATGCTTTTAGCTTGAGTCTTGATGGCAAGGCTAGACAATGGTTTAGAGCCTTAAACCCTGAGGAGAAAATAAATTGGGACACATTGCATAAATCCTCCATTCTGGGTTTCCCAAGTGGAACCCAATTAACCAGCTTTATCTAGTGAAGCAGAATGACACTAAGTCCTTAAGAGACTATATCACTAGGATTAAGCATCTGAACTCACGATGTGAACCCCATGAGAGGATGAGTGATGTGCAGCTTCTACCATGCTTCCTCATAGGGTTATGTGATGCTAAGCTGCATGATCATTTGTTTGTTATGAATCCCACATCGTTTGAGCTATGCAGCAAGATAGTGATACGCTTAGGGGATAACATGAGGGAGATGCCCCAAAAGGATAAATCCTTTTCTTTCTTTGATATGTCCCAAATAGCATAGGCTTCAACCTCAGAAGCAACTAGGGATGCAAGCATTACACCCAAGGTGCTCAACATGGAAGAGTTGGCCACAAATCTATTAAACAAGTTGAGCCAACAATGGAAGATAGAAGCACCAAAAGATGCCGCTAGCAACCCACATCTATTTCCACAAAGGGATAACATATGGTGTGGGGTATGCATTGGAAATCATCTGACTAAGGAATGCCCTTGTCTTAGAGCCAGGCCAACACTCTACTGTGCCCATTGTGATCATTGGGGAAATCATGACACATCCCAATGTCACTATCCTAGGGTGATTCCTCAACCCATTTATCAATAAAGGCCGCATCTACCATTGCCTGCACTGCCCAATCCATCCAATCAGGCACAACCTCGGCACAACTAGTACATCACAGCCTAGAGATGCAACTGAATCAGTACGAGTAAGCACCAAGGGTGCAATGAAGATTGGGAAGGGAAAAAATAAGGTCATCATCCAAGATGGGTCGGATGAAGATACAGCCTCCCTAGCAACATCATCTTCCTCTGATGATACTCTCTCAAATGGTAACAACAACAAACACTCACATGAGGAAAATGAGGCACCGATAACGGCTTGAACCCATGGCCAAGCCACAACACCTAAGGGCATGGTGAATATTCCAACCTATGGGTGGGGAAACAAGGTCTCATCGAGGTGCATAAATTGGTACAAAAATGCCAAGAGCAATGTCAGCAGAGTCTCAAGGCAAGCAAGAGTACTGATACAATTCATCCTAGATATGAGATAAATGCTCGAGCCTCAAAAGCCTTGCAAATACCTGGAAGGGTAGAGGAAGAAGGTGTGTCATGCCTTTCAACAGAGGGATCTACCCTAACGCAATGGATGTTTGAAGAAGACCCTGCCTTGCAACAACTAAAGGAGGATGACAACATGACCTTTTATGGCTTCGAAGAGTCTAAATCAATAGGCATGGAATCTATGACTGGTCCTCAAGACATCGCAAGATTAGCCTCATTCCTATACATTGAGATCAAGATGCCCATCGCGACACTATTACGGGGTAATCCTACTCTATGGAGAGACCTCTCGGATTGGATGAATGGGCAAATAGTGACACCCAATCCACAAATCCTGATAATGTTGAGTCTCCCAATCATGCTCAAGACCTTCCAAGGGTGCCAGTCAACAAATTGGGCCAATATTTTGAGAGTGATGACATGAATGTAGTGATATCCTTCTGGGATAAGAAAGCTATGACAATGTTAGATGGAGGAGCAGGTGTTAGAATCATCACAAAACAGTGCTGGGAAAAGTGGGAAAGACCTGACTGAGAGAGTACTTCCTTGGTAGCTAAATTAGCTAATGGAGGCACGGCTGATCCCATAGGAGTACTCAAGAACATTAAAATCAAAACCTGTGGTCTCACATATCGGGTGTGCCTTATTGTAATGGATTTCCAAAACAACCCTAGGTATGAGGCTATTCTAGGGAGACCTTTCTTGCGTATGGTAGGATTGATCCATGATTAACACTCCAACAACATTTATCTAAGGAAAGATTAACAAGTCATGAGGGTTGATCTATAAACATGGAAGGCTCACACTATGTCTAAAAATCTATTTGCAGCTGAATCGGATACCACCGATAGGTCTATGCCAGTAAAGCTGGTTAAAAAATATGAGAAAGAGGACCATGAGAAAAGTCTTGAAGAACCTTTTGGTGTGCTCCTTTACTAGATCTAGAAGACTCAATTGATTGGATGCATACACTGGCGGCAATAGATCCACCAACTACTGAGGGCACTCAGACGATGTACCTTGATGATGAACAACTTAATTCCATTACACCTAAATTTACACCATAAGAGCGGTACTACCTAATAAAATTGAAATAGGAATTGACAATTCCCTTGATCCTAACAAGGTAGATATGACTCCACCTTAACTTTGGGTAGAGCTAACATCAGTAGGTGCAACATGCCGAATACAGGCCATGGTAGATGGATGAGCAGAGGCCACAACCTCATCTCCTGGGAGACATTAAAGCACCTTGGCCAAGTATGCCTTCAAGTATGTGAATCTAAAATTCAATCGATATAGGGTAACTCTATTAAGGTTATTGGTTCTTTAATGTTGAATGTTTCCTTGGACAATTACATTGTGCCTTGCAAGTTTTTTGTAGCTCCTATAGTACCTTAATGGAAGCTGCCATTCTTGGTAAAAGCTGGATCCAAGGCACTTACAAAGGGTTATTTGGTGATGAATCATCCCATCAAGATGCACCAATTGCTATCCAAGGATCAACATCAGCAACCACTGCCACCTCCCCACCTCACAAGGGTGCCACCAAGGAAGAAGACGAAGACAAAAGGCAACCAAGCAAATATGGGTCCGAAAGAATCTATTGAAGGCTCAAGGATACTTTGAGGGTGAATCATATTTTTGGATCCCAAAGAGACCTCAACATATGAAGCCACCCCCTCCTCTAAACATCAAGCCTCACCATCACCAGCCACCCCCTCTTGTAAACAACAAACCTCAACATCAAGAAGAAGAAGACGCCATCCAACAAGGAAGGTTCATTACCGATGGGTTCCCACAAGACTACTCGAGGGGATATTACCTTGGCAACTCTTACATATGGGTACCCAAGCCTTGCCAGAGCAATCGAAAGCCCATTCATGCTTGCCCTAAGCCAAAATGTACATGAGAACCATAAAAAAAGCAAGAGCAAAGCCCCAAATCTATCAACACAAAAGCGTCAATGAGTGCAGATGCACCAGTAGTAGTCACACAAGAACCTACTCTGCAAAGATGCCAAGAATATTGAGAACCTGCTTTCAAGGATAAGGGAAAAGCACCAATGCAGGAGGATCATACACAAAGGAGTTCATCTACCTCCTCTTGAGTAGTTACATAAGACTATGTCTCAAAAAGGGAGATAGTAACACAAGAACCTACTCGATTGCAAGTCTATCAAAAGGGATGTAAATTTATTGCATCATCTTCAAGGCAACAGACAATAACACAGGAACCTGCCAAGACAAAAGTCAATCCATGTTGGAAGCCACACAAGAACCTTCCTTACTGAGAAATTTGGCATTATCATCAGGGAAGCTACGCAACAATCGGCCACACAAGTAATGCCCATCACAACAGAAGTCCTACAAGAACCTTCCAATGTGAACAACGAATTATCTTCATCCTGTGGGGGTTAAAGGTCACTGTGCCTTTACCCCAGTTATGTACAATACTCAAACACATATATAAATGAATGAAAAAGAAGATTAGGGTGGTTCTGCACCCACCAAAACTTGTGTGGCTCTCTGTCTCTGTCTCTGTCTCTCTCTCCCTCTTCCGTTCTTGCTTCCGTTGAGAGCACTCTCAACTGGTATCAGAGCCCAGGTGATCTAGCTAAGCGTGCGTGAATGCTTGAAGCTCAGCAGCTCTGTGGGAGGAAGGAGAAGCTCTGTGGGAAGCTTTGTGGGTGACTTTACTTGCATCCGAGTGTGTAGAGACCTTGGAGGAACCTTTGGAAAAGTCACTTTGGTTTTGCGAAGTGGTTTTGAGAGCCTGTTAAGAGTTTTCAATGAAAAAGTCGTTTTTTGAGCCTTTCCCTGCTCCATTCGATGACAGAGACTCTGTATTGACTTGTAGAGGCAACTATTGCTTGCTTTTGGTGTCCACTTCACTTTAGGAGCTTGGAAACACCTTCATTCTTGAATCTGGAATCATTTCATTGGATTTCTGACTCACTGCGTTTTTTGCCCGGGTGTTGGAACTCAAGTTTGGAGCAACCATTTGCAGATCTGTCAGTTCCGGTGGACTCAGAAGGTCCTAAAACTTCTATGTTGCTCATCATTTGTACTTCGGTGGAGTTCACAAACAGCTCTGTTTCCAAAAACGTTTTGCAGTCTGTGTGTTGGACCCAGTGATTGAGACCACGGTTTCCAAAACCGTCTGTCCCATTGCGTTTCGGACGCCCAAAAACCCCTACCTGTCAGTTCTTGTGCGATTTGATGGAGGATTTTCAGAGTTATAGATCTCTGTGTATTCGATTTCGTCTCTCTGTTATGCATTTTTCATTCTAAGGTTTTGAAACCTTAGATTTATGCCACATGGCAGTGGATAAGTGTTGACTCCCATTTCTCACTCATCGGTTGGGAATTTGGAGTTCTGGCAGAAGAGAGATATTTGCAGATTTTCTTGCTGAGTCCATTATGCAATGGCACCCATGTTTTGAGGCATCTCATGTTCTATTTTCAGTAGCGGTCATTACCGTGGGACTATGATTTCTTGAGCATACCTTATGCAGATCACTCTGGTTGCAGTTTGAGCAGTGTGCGCTCATTCGTGGTATGCATTGGGTTGCAGTGGATGATTTATAGGCCATTTGGATGCATTACGGTCCTTATTGGATATGCTGATAGGCCCAAATTGCCTTATGGGATGCTATTTTTTATGGACGCTTTACACATGGATGCTATTTTATGCTGAGGGATAGCTTTGACACATTGCAGGTGATGCATTGATAGTGCTATGCTCTCTTGGATGAGATATTATTGATGTATATGCCAGTGGACGGTGTTTATGCTTGAGTCATTTGGCACTTATTGGCATTTTCTTTTGGGCCAGATTTGCTCATATGGATGCATAGTATATGCACATGAGTCAGATGCATCTTTTGATGCTTTGAGCTTTGAGTTTTGGTGATATTTCACTCTATTGTGGCATACACATTTGGGTGCACCTGGTATTTGGTGTGATTCTCTCTTGTAGGCACTAGCATTTGAGATTTTGTTTCATTTGCATCATGGCATCCTCTTCCATGTCTGAAAAGGAGATTTTCAGCATTAAAAAGTTTGATGGGACAAACTTTTCTTTGTGGAAAGAACAAATAAGGGATGTGCTTATTCAAAAGAAGCATATTAAACCCTTGGCAGGGATTGAAGCTAAGCCTGCAAATATGTTTGAGGATGATTGGAATGAGTTGGATGCATTAGCAAAATCTACTATTAGACTTCATCTTGCAGAGTCAGTTTATTTCACAGTAGTAAATGAGTAGACTACGAAAGATTTGTGGAAGAAACTGTGTGCCACTTATGAAAAGGAAACTGCCTCTAATAAAGTTTACCTCATGAAGAGGTTGTTTGAGCTGTAGATGAAGGAAGGGGTCTCCATTGCTTCTCACTTGAATGAATTCAATATTATTTTCAGCCAGCTTTAGGCTCAGAAGATGAATTTTGATGTGGAGACTAAGGCAATATTTCTCTTATGTTCATTGCCATCCTCATGGGATACCTTCCGTATAGCTGTCAGTAACTCTGCACCTAGTGGAGTACTGAAATTTGATGATGTTGTGGGTAGCTTGTTGGCCGAGAAGATTAGACGGAAGTCTATGGATGGCAACAAGCAGGATGCAGCCTTAAATGTGCAAAGGGGCATATCACAGTTCAGGGGGAAGTCCCAAGAAAGAGGGAAGTCTCATAGCAAATCCAGGGCACGAAACATTGAGTGTTACCACTATGGCAAGAAGGGCCATATGCAAAAGGATTGCTACAAGCTAAAAAGAGAGCAAAAGGATAAGAAAAAGAATGCGAATTGGGGTGCAAATCAAAAGGAAGAGAGTCCAAGGGAGGACAAAGGAAAAGTGAAGATCGAGGAGATCAATGCAGTCACACATGATAGTGACAATGACGTTCTCTTCATGTCTACTTTATCTGTAGAGCTGCTTACCACTTCAGATGATGCATATTCCCAGGATTGGATTTTGGATTTTGGTGCTTCATTCCATGTTACTCCCCATAGGGAATGGTTCTCCACTTATGACAGTGGAAAGACAGGTTGTGTGCATCTTGGAAATGACTGTGCATGTGACATAGTGGGAGCAGGTGACATAAAGTTTTCTTTTGCAAATGGGTCTGCATTTGTTTTGAAACATGTGAGACATGTGCCTAAGCTGACCAAGAGTCTTATTTCAGTGGGTCAACTAGATGATGCTAGTTTTCACACCACTTTTGGCTTTCAGAGTTGGAAAATTCAGAAGGGCTCTATGCTTTTGGCTAGGGGTGCCAAGTATGGGACTTTGTATCCCTTACATGTATCAGGGGTATTTGATCATGTTGTTGCAATAACCAAGTATCCAAGCACTTCTTTGTGGCATTGCAGGTTGGGGCACATGAGCCAGAATGGAATGAAAATCTTATGCCGTTTGGGTTATGTACCGCATTTGAGTTTCTCTGATTTTGAATTTTGTGAGCACTGTCTCTATGGGAAGCAGACTAAATCAGCCCATAAAAGAAGGGGAAAGAAAGAGTTTGAAAAGCTTGATTTGGTGCATTCAGATGTATGTGGTCCCATGCCTACACGGTCATTAGGCGGGGCTGAATACTATGTGACATTCATTGATGATGCAACTAGGAAAGTGTGGGCTTATGCTATAGCTCGGAAGAGTGATGTGTTCCAGGTATTTCAGAAATGGCTGGCCTTGGTTGAGAATCAGTCAGGTAGAACGCTTAAGTGCCTACGGACTAACAATGGTGGAGAGTATCTCTCTCATGACTTTCAGCATTTCTGTGATACACGTGGGATTAAGAGGGAGCTCACATCCCCTCATACTCCAGAGCAAAATCCAGTTGCAAAAAAGATGAACCATACCATTCAAGAAAGGTTGCAATGCATGCTTTCCAATGCAAGTCTTTCTGGTGGTTTTTGGGCTGAGGCAATGAAGACTGCAGTGCATGTGATCAATAGATCACCTAGTAAGAGTTTGGATGGTGGTATTCCTGAAGAGGCATGGAGTGGCAAGAAGCCCTCTTACTCTCATTTGCGTATATTTGGGTGTGAGGCATATGCACATGTGCCAAAAGAGCTTCGAAAGAAGCTAGATCCTAAGTCTAGGAAATGCATCTTTCTGGGTTATGGTGAAAGTGGAGAGATGGGCTATCATCTCTGGGATCCAAAAGAAAAGAAGATTATACACAGCCATGATGTGGTCTTCAATGAGAAGAAGATGCATAAGGCACCCATGAGGGATGTGGAAATGAGGAGAATCACTTTCCAGGATGTGAATCCACCTGCATATGTTGATAGACAGCAAGCTGTCCATGCACCAAATGTGCAAGAAATGGTACCACCAAGTACTCCCACAGGTATACAATCAAGGGTAGATGATGGATCATCTATTGGTGGAAATGATGAGCCAAATGTGGCTGATATGCAGGTGGGACAGCAAGTTGAAATGCCCTTGAGAAGATCTTCTAGAGTGTCTAGACCGCCTGATAAGTTTGTTCCAGGGGTAGACTATGTGATGCTTACTGATTGCGGGGATCCTTCTTGCTACAAAGAGGCTATGATGCGCGGGATCAATGCAAGTGGGAGTATGCTAACAATCAGAGATGAGTTCACTTATGAAGAGTAAGACTGGGGACTTGGTTTCTTTGCCACATGGAAAGAAAGCATTGCCATGTAAATGGGTCTACAAAATGAAGGTCACAGGTGATGATGTGCCTAGGTACAAGGCCCGTTTGGTTGCTAAAGGGTTCAAGCAAGAGAAGGGTGTGGACTTTGATGAGATATTCTCTCCGGTTGTGAAGATGACCACACTTAGATGCATGCTTGGACTAGTGGCAGTAGAGGATATGGAGCTTATGCAGATGGATGTCAAGACAATTTTCTTGCATGGGGATTTGCATGAGGAAATTTACATGGTGCAGCCGGAAGGCTTTGAAGAAAAGGGCAAAGAGCATTTAGTTTGCAAGCTGAAGAAGAGTCTCTATGGTCTTAAGCAAGCGCCTAGAGAATGGTATTAGAAGTTTGATGCTTTCATTCGGTCCCAGGGTTTTAGGAGGAGTGAAATTGATCACTGCCTCTACACTAAAAGGGCTAAGGATAATAGCCTGATAATCTTGGCACTATATGTGGATGATATGCTATTGGCTAGCAAGAATACTTATGAGCTAGATGCATTAAAGGCCAAGTTGCATGAGGCCTTTGATATGAAGGATTTGGGACTTGCAGGTCATATTCTTGGTATGCGCATCACGCGTGATCGGAGTAGGAAACTCCTTTGGCTTTCACAGAAGGAGTATGTTACAAAAGTATTGTAGCATTTCAATATGGAGGGGGGGAAGGCAGTGAGTACTCCATTGCCTCCATATGTGAAACTGAGTCATACAGATAGTCCCAAATCAGAAGAGGAGAGGGCCATGATGGCCAAAGTTCCTTATGCATCAGCAGTTGGGAGTCTTATGTATGCTATGATAGCTACTAAACCAAACATTGCATTTGCAGTGGGAGTTGTTAGCCGGTATATGGCTGATCCAGGAAAGAGGCATTGGGAGGCAGTTAAGTGCATCATGAGGTACAAGAAGGGTACCAAGGAGATGTGCATCTGCTTTGGTAAAGGAGACATGCGTGTACTTGGGTACACAGATTCAGACTATGCAGGGCATGTGAATAGTAGGAGATCCACTTCCAGTTATGTGTTCACCTTTACAGGTGGTGCAGTGTCGTGGATGTCTCGCACATAGAAGTGCGTTGCTTTGTCTACCACAGAGGCTGAGTATGTTGCAGCCACAGAGGGTTGCAAGGAGGCTATATGGCTTGATCGGCTAGTGGGAGATTTGGGGATTCATACAGGTGTATCGACATTGCATAGTGATTCCATGAGTGCTATTCAGCTAGCACGAAATCCGGTCTTTCATGCAAAGACCAAACACATTGAGGTCAGGTACCATTTCATCAAGGAGGTACTTGAGGACAAGCGCATAGAGCTTGTCAAGGTTCATACAGATGATAACCCTGCAGATATGCTGACGAAGAGTCTACCTAGTCAGCGGTTTGAGTATTGTCGTGTATTGATGGGCATTGGATAGTATGCTCACTGGTTGTTCTCCCTTAAAGGCACATTGTCCTTTAAGTGGGAGGTTGTGGGGGTTAAAGGTCACTGTGCCTTTACCCCGGTTATGTACAATACTCAAACACATATATAAATGAATGAAAAAGAAGATTAGGGTGGTTCTGCACCCACCAAAACTTGTGTGGCTTTCTATCTCTATCTCTATCTCTCTCTCTCCCTCTTCCGTTCTTGCTTCCGTTGAGAGCACTCTCACATCCCTGGCAACTTTCTCAGTTGAAACTTGGGCTCAACAAAAGCAAAAGATCTCTGAGACATTGTGATCCTACTCACACTTGATACATAGAACATAGATCACTTTATTATGACGAGTATCATAGAAGTGGTATATGTGGGAGATCACAATGCTCAATGGTGCAACACTGACAACAAGAAACATGCCAACAATAGATCCACAAGAACCTTCTCCTAAAAGTGGAGTAGCTCCACAAGAACCTACTATTACAATCAAGGATCTCAAATAACTTCAAGCAACGTTGTTGTCAACAGGATCACAACTGCTCGCCAAGAAAGATCTCTAGTGATGTCTTAGTGACTCTCCTTCCAAGTGATTATTAGACTTACATCAGGTCCCAAATAGCTATACAACTCATATTCCTCTGTTGGTCTATAGAAGGATGTCCTTGCAAGGTTTGGGTCACAATTGGTCAATATGTCACATGTGGAAGTCCTAGGTGAAAATAGGACTAGGTGAAAATAGGAGGTCAGTCCTCTTCAGGTTCTCAGTACAGCACACTCAGCAAATCATAAGCACATCAGCCCAAGGGCTCCTTGGTCGGAAAGATAAGCTACAAACACTATGAAAACTCAATACACCAATTAGTATCAACAACAAATCCCATCAGCAGAGCCATAATACAATAGAGCATTGACTTATGCCTGAGTCATCAGGGGCTTGGATTTGAGTTCACACATGGAACAACCAGTGGTTCTCCACAAGAAGCTCTTGAGGATGCATTCAACTCCAGGGTGAAGGTGATTACACCAATATGGGTTTGGATGAGTTTCTTGTGACCCTAAAAGACTTTTCACACATTCCTTTACTAACATCACCATTAACTATCTAACTTCTACTCATCCTCTTTTCTTTATTTTTATTTTCTTTCAATTTAGCTTAGAAGCCTTTCCTAGAATCCCCCTTCTATAAACCTTCAGCCATAGTCCTCATTTTAGGGGTTTGTATGGTGTATTATCAAACTCCTCTCCATTTGATGACTCAAAAAAATAAAGCTCTAGAGGTGCCATAACCTTATTGAGCTCAAATACTTCCAAGCAAAGCCCTCAATAAAATGTATTCTGAAAGAACTTCAATGCAAAGAAGCAAGACAAAATGTCATGCACAACTCCTGATATTCAACCATGGCATGTCAATGACATAGTCTGACGAGAATCCATTAGAAGTCCCACTCAAATAAAATATGGGACTTAAGAGGATAATGAGAATGCACTTTACTTACTCTGCTAATACTAACACCACTAGGATCTTACATCAATCCCTACTAACACCTTCTTCCTAATAACTTACCCCTTAGATTTTTCTTTTCCTTTTTATTATTCCTTCTTTGAATGGTCACAAGTACTCAACTCAGCTCACTCAAACTCTGAGGTGCTCGTTCCAAAAGAATCACTCATCCATACTTCCAACAATCATTTTATAACAAGGAGCCACTACATCCCTCTACTGCAATGGACCAAAAGAAGATTCAGCCCAGTGCACACGAAAGACTACATTGCATTATCTTCATTGACAACACTCCAACAACCATGAAAATTGCATGATCCAGAGGACTGGCTAGAAGGGGGGCATGTAATAGATTGGTTAACAATGTGCGACCACTGGTTAAGTGATGTGATTTGATGGACGGCCGTAGAGCCAAGATTGTGTCTTGGAGCTAGATGGGCCCAAGAGGATGGTAAAAGAATGAGAAGGGGGAGTGGTATAAAGAGATTAGGGTTGGCCCTCCCTTCAAAAGGTGACTTGTATAAAAGGCCAAATGGTTGACTTTGGGCTTGATCGTTGTTTGCACAAGTTTAAATACAAGCTCCCTCTTCTCTTCCAAGAGAGTGTTTTGGGTGTTCCCTTGTTTCCATTGTAGTGCCCTTGTGGTTGCCACTCTATCCCCCTTCACTCCCCTCTCCCCTTCTCCTCTCCCCTTCCCCTTCTCCCTCCCTTCTCCCGTCTTCTCTCCCCTCTTCCCCTTCCCTGTTTCTCATGTGGAACCACATTGGAACAATCCAGAGGGCGCTTGCGTGACACTTGCGGATGACATGCTATGCATTGCTCCCACAAGGAGTAGCTCAGAGTGGAAGCTCCATCGGCATATCTTCAACATGACACGTGAGTCACCGCCAAGGCCCACAATAGTGTTAATGGGATTTTTCTCTCATGCTTAGCTAGTTGCATTCTCCATTTGTTGTTTTGGGATTCTCCTTGTGTTGGTTTGGACGTGTGTAGGTGGCTTGCTTCTTTAGGCTATCTCCATTCCATTCATGATTTCCATGATTGGTATGTCTCAATGGCATATAACTCCATTCCCAATGAATTGCTAAGAATGTGAGCTACAAATTGTGGCTACTAACATGTAGAGTCATTCGCTTAGACATGCATCCAATTTGCCTACATGCATTAGGATTACCTACATTCTAGGCCTTGTGAAGGCAATAGACCTACTTCTAAATTGTCTAACAAAAGCATTAACTCATTGAGAGATGGAGTTGACATGCTTACGACCCCTTATGCAAATATATCAATCATAATGAGAATGGTTAATGAATGCCAAAACTATTGGCCTGATGCCTTCCTTTGAGTTTGTCCTTCATTTCAAGTTGGTCCAAATGATTTGAAATTTTGTCAATGTCTAGTGTTGCACTTCATTTGCTTAAATGTAGTCTGTGATATGATAAATCAACGTCTATGAATTTATAATGTAAAAGGAGGGGGTAGGGATGAATAGAAATATGTTATTAGAGACTAATATAGAGAGGAATAAAGATTACTGCCTCCCTACGAGCTGCACCCCCTGTGCCCCCGTTCTCCTCCCGTTTACTACTGAAGGCTGCGAATGGCACCCTTGGCTCCTTGACCTATTCTTCACCTCCCATCTATTGTTGAAGGCCACAAACTCACCATCTAGCCACAAGGGGATGCACTGTGATCGCGGTCCCCATCTGTGTTACGTGGCACTGCCACATCCTATACAGGATGTGGGATGTAGATATCGTATGTACCGCCTGCCTCCTAAGGGCACTTCAGCCTAAGTTCATCATAGTGCTATGCTAGCGTCCGAGCCCCAGTTCATATAGCAGCCAGTGCTCACATTGGTGCATCAAGTTCCGGACAGCTTCATTCATCACATCTTTTACACAATATTTCAGCTCTTTGCATCGGGGCTGGCAAGGAGTGACCAACTATCAAAGTCCTTTCTTCAAAGGCCCAATTGCTCCCCAATTGGCAATGAGCCCTCATTCGTTGAAGATAGCCCTGAGAGCATACTATGCTTTAAATAGGGTTAGCCGCTCACCTTGTGCATTCCACTTCACTCGAAGATTGAGAGCATGAGCTTGCTTGTGCAAGCCTCCGGTTGGTTTCCCCTTAAACCACTCATTCTCTATTGAATCGCCTATAAGCTTCCCTATTACAAGATTTAGATAGGGGCTCCTTCTAGGTTGTGATCATTTCTTGGTGAACCTTCTCCTCACATGCACTTTCTTTTCCCTCTTTTCCTTTTCCCTCTCTTTTCACCTTCCTCCTCCCAATTCCCACCTTTTAGCTAGTGGTGCAGTTTATTGCTTATCCCAGTGATTTGGATTTTTGGTGGCAACCGTTAGTTTGGCCAGATGGCCTCTACGATAGCACCCTCGATCCCCACAGCTGTCAAAGTCCTTATTTCACCGTTGGATGACCAACAAGTATAGCAAGCGATGTATCTATAGGATAGCACAGTGGTAGGTAGAATAGGTGCCCTAACTCCCTCAAGGACATCTTGGCACTAGATGGTGACCACATCCAAGAGGTCACTATCTATGGGTACATTGTTTTCCTCCTCCAGTTTAGCTCCCTAGATACTACTATGGCTATCATGGAGAGAATCCCTATTCTCATGGGCCCTCATTTGGTGTATCTGATCCCTTGGTATCATGGGTTCATGGTGGAGGACATGGATTTGACTCACCACATTCCCCATTTTCCTGTGATGCTTTGCTTCGTAGGGCTTCTGAGGGAGTGTAGATCCATCCTTTCCTCCATTGGTGGGATTTTTCCGTTTTAGAGTACCCTATAGAGTTGAAGGTGACAGTGGTGACATATAATAGGTTTACTTCACTCAGGCTAGTCGCAGAGAGCCCGAACACCCTCCTAGAGGTGATTCTCTTGGAGACATTGGAGGGAGATCCCTTTTGCCAGTGCTTGGAGGTCTCAAAATTACCAAGATAGTGTTTGAGGTGCAGGTAAAAGGGGCACCTAGCTAGGGCTTGTGTGAGAGGCCTAAACAAGGCACACCCCTCCTCATAGGGGACACAAGGACAACATAGCGACGTAAGAGAGGGTGGGATTTAGAGGCCACCCAGGCAGATACAAGAATAGTTTTAGTGACAACAAGTAGAGTCCTAGACCCCCTGGGTTGATCCCTTGTAGGGAAGGTGGACCAAGGTGGGGAAGAAGAAGCAAAGCCGATGGGCCAAAAAGAATCAATGACAATGCGCCAACCGCAAAAGGTGAGCATAGACAGCTGTGCAGTCATAGGGAGATCAGGTTGGTGCCCCACAGATAGGTGTACCACAAGATCCATAGAGAGAGCCCTCAACTTTAGGACATTCCTCAGGCCCTTTGGAGGAGAGACTTCTTGCTTGCCACAGGATCCCCCACAACGGTAGGAACATGAACCAAAGACTCCTAGAGCACTAGTGTCCAATGCCCCCCTAACTCACCCTCCTCAGAGATTAGAGGGAGAGCCTCAAAGGCTTTAAGTGCCACCATCATAGCAACCTACTACTGCAACAATGGTGCGAGAGACCCCGCACAACCCCCTAGCCCCCCTAGATCAGCCTGCCTTCTCTCCACATTCCCCCTTCCATGCCTCCCCCACTCCCATACCTGCTGCCTACTCCTCCTATGGTAATTACCCTCACCACCTGCCCCCCCTCCAACCCCCTCTCCTTCCCTCCAAATAGCAATATTCTCACCTGGGGCCTCTTCCTCACACACACCGCCAGGCTTGATAGTAGACCCCTCAGTTGCAAGCAAGGGCAAGGAAAAGGCTATTTTTCCAACCTTTTCTTAGTAGAAAGTTAGCACTTTGGGCACACTAGATATAGCTTCTTCTCACACTTTTGAGGACAGGGGTTTTGATGCTGAGTCCATAGGCCCCCACATGCTACAGGTAGGCCTCTGCCAAGGGAGTTTTGGTATTTGGAACCTTGGAGCTATTTGGAGATCCAGAATACATACTCCATGCCCCTAGAGTTGACCATTATGATCTTGTAGCCCTAAAAAGGGGGCATCAACGTGGTGGGATCTCGCGCTGACCTAGTTGGGATCCTCCATTTGCCTCCACAAGGGTTGAGAAGTGGACTCCAAAGCTTTTCGATGTGATGATGGGGCACCAGGTATACCAAATGATGGACAAGTGGATGGGTCCCCACAGCATGGATCTTTAGCTTGCTCATGGTGATTCCTCTTATTTTCAGCTTGGTTTCTGTCCTGGGGGTCATGCTTGGCTGTAGAAGTGATCTTCTTGCCACTAGAGATGGTTCTCACATAGCTCCTCTAGTGGACACTCCAGTAGTGTGTCAATCTTTTTTGGCATAGATGTCTCTTTTATGTAGTATTGGGCACGGAGGGTAGGAATTGAGCCAGTGGCAACACTGGTCCATCAGCGCATGAACATAGATTACTCTCCCTCCAAAACCTTGACAAAGTCACTAAAGTCCAGTTTTCTAGAGCATTCTCCCATGCATAGGCAAGCCTTATTCAATGCCATCCCATCTCCATGACTTTGATGTTGGTGAGTTGGAATGTGCACGGGCTCCATGACCATGCCTGTAGCTAGCTATAGTACTTGATTCTCTACCAGGAATTGTAGTGGGATCTGGTAGATAGACTAGTTGACTTTCTCTTAATTTAGGGGCACATTTTTTCACCAGCAGACATCAACACGCCATCACCGCCTCCTCCTTGGGAGGGGTCCAGAGGTTTGGTCCCTAGCCATTGGCAAGAGCGGCAGGCTATGCATTTTAGTATCAGAGGTTTTTGAACAGGGTGAGCTCATTCTAGGTCGTGCAGTGTGGATGGGGGAGAGGCCTAAATTGATATCATGAATGTGTATGCCTCCCAGAGTTGGACTCATGGATTGTTGGAGGAGACTTCAACAACCATGAGTTCATGGAGGATAAGTAGGGTGGAGCCTCTTTCACAAAGATGCCAGCAGGGGAGAGTACTTGGGAGCATTTCATTAATGTGATCAGTGGCAAGGATCCTTGGCATGAGCTTGAGTCTTCCAGGCTTCCAGGCAACCTGCAATTCTCCTTTGGCTAGCGGTGACATGATGGGATGCTGGAGCATCTGGATAGATTTTATGTTGGAGATTGGACTCTACTCCGTGGTGGCTCCACAAGACTCTCCCATGATTCTTCACTTAGAGTAGCCCCACCATAGAATCTCCCAAAAGGGGGTCCATATACCAAATGACCTATTACATAAGGAGGATGTAAAGTGGTTGATTGTAGAGCTCTAGAGATAGCCCGAGGATAGATCCGACGAGGGGTGGGTGATGGGTGCCTAAGAGGGTTTAGTGGAGCAGCCACTAGGAGCTTCAGTGCCAGGCCCTAAGATGGAGAGCTCCTCTATAGGAGGGCATGAGAGCTTTACATAGAGACCTTGCATCTATCGAGAGACTCAGGGAACAGGAATTGGGATCCCAGTGTCTTAGGGACCATCTGGAGTGTGGATGTTTGGAGTTGTAGGACCTAGAGGTCCGCAAAGCAGAGTTCTCATACCACTCTTCCCAAGCCAGCAGATGGATGCAACAAGGTGATAGGATTACCAAACGGCTTTTTAGTACCACATCATCATGGATTGTGGGTTCTCCTCTAAGCTATCAAGATTAATACATAGTACAATTGGCCGGTTGTTTTGCTCCAAGGTGTTTGGTAGCCATCAATTGGGCGATCATTTTGCGATAGTTATTGATGTGAGAACCAAAGCATAACGAAAGCATATGTTTTACTTTAATATATTGTATGAAGTTTGTAATAATGTTGTTCTTCTTGAGGCTTTAGAGTTTGAGAGAGGCGATCATGTAGGTAAAATCAAAATAATTAATGCCATTTCAAATTTCGCACATGTGAAAGTGGTATTGTATGGAGAAAGAGAAATTGAAGGTATTGAGTGATGGAAGTATCAACTCTCTAAACTATGTTTTGTACATTTGGTTTTCAATTAGCTTACGGCAATCATGCACTAGTTGGTTGTAAAGCATTCTACAAGAATATCTTCTTCACCGGGAATCATACAATCACAAGTCATTCTTCTTTTCTTCCTTCTTGAGTTTCTCATTACAAAAATTTTGGACTAAAAAAGGGACCTTTTGGATAATTACTAAAATATTAGAGGCTTGGATAAGGGAATATGGTGCCCATGAAGGAGATTAAGCCATGTGGACTTCTATGTAATAGAGGCTCCCCAAATCTAGGGAAATTTCAATTTTTTTTCAAAATACCCCAAAAAATGTCATTGGTGCTTCGCAATAAAAAATTATCTTTGGTAGGCCTACCTTGACCATGTTAGGCCTCCTTGTTTCCCTCCCATGGCAAACTATCCCCTAGCAAGAACTATGCTCACTTTTTCCATTTGGTTCAACCATTTGGCCCAAACTTTGACTTCCTAACCAGCTCTCTCCCTATTCTCTCTTTTCCAAAACGTTTCAAACATTCATTCCCACCACTTTCTAGCAGCTGGTTTTAAATAATCTTCATTCCACTCTTGATTAGTCATTCTCTCTCCTCTTTGCTCATGTTTTTCTTCCACATTTAAAAATCTCTCAAAGAAACTTTCGCCAAGCTCTGTTCATCCCTCTTCTCTTCCATTCATTCTCTACTTATTTCACTCTCTTAAAAACCAAAGTTGCAACCTAAATCTTCTTGGAAGGAGTGAGAAAAATCGTGTTCTCTCATTTTTTATTATTTTCCTACCTTTTTGGAGTATAAAGAGTCAACTCCTGAAGTTGCGACCTAAATCTGCTTGGAAGGAGTGAGAAAAACGGGTGTTCTATCATTTTCGGTTCTTTCTTGACCTTTTTGGAGTATAGAGAGTCAACTCCAGAAGAAGGAACACATACTTTCTAGGTAATGAAGTGATTTTGCCTTGAAAGTTTTGTATGTATTAAGTAGATACATTTTTGTATCACACTTTGTCTATATGTTTATTACAAAAGATAGGGAAGAGGGAGAGATTTAGGTAGATGATATTTAAAACTAAAGATGATTTTTGACATTTTTTTCTTCAGTGGTATAGGAGGGATAGATAGGAGAGAGAGAGAGAGAGAGAGAGAGAGAGAGACAGAGAGAGACACAGAGAGAGAGAGAGAGAGAGAGAGAGAGATTATTTTGAACTGCTATGTTTTTTTCTATTTAAGGGGATGAGTGAGGGAGGAAGACATAAAATAGTCGTTTGTTTCTTCATTAGTATAGAAGGGATAGATAGAGGAAAGTATCCTTTGTAAGAATTGTTGCCCCTCCCATACTCTAGAGATAGTAGAGACATGATGGCATGTATTTCATAATATCCAATTTCTTGGATCCTTAGTGCTTCAACAATGCACTTGGCAATGAGGCATTGTTACATGTATGAACAGAAATCATAAATAATACAAAGTGTTGTTTCATTTATTGTTAAGATTTTATTTATTAAGTTTGCACCTCTAGATTATGGCTCTCTATGGTCTATGAATGATAAAGTGATAAATATTTCTAATTTTAAATCTGGGGGGATATTTGTATATCTATATTGTGCAAGAGAGAGAGTGTGTGTGAGAGAGAGATAGCAATTAGAGTGTGCGAGAGAGAGAGAGAGAGAGAGAGAGAGAGAGAGAGAGAGAAGTTGAGAGTGCAATAAGCGACACAAATAATGCACCTGGCCATGAGACATAGTTAGATGTATGAAGAGAGAGAGAGAGAGAGAGAGAGAGAGAGAGAGAGAGAGAGAGAGAGAGAGAGCAGTCAGGGACACAAATAATGCCCCTGGCCATGAGACATTGTTAGATGTATGAATAGAGAGAGAGAGAGAGAGAGAGAGAGAAAGAGAGAGCAGTTAGGGACACAAAGGGAGGGAAAGAGACAGAGGGAGGGGGAGGGAAAGATGGAGATGGAGCCGGGGACAGAAAGAGGGAGAGGGAGAGTGGGAGAGAGAGAGAGAGAGAGAGAGAGAGAGAGAGAGAGAGAGAGAGAGAGAGAGAGAGAGAGAGAGAGAGAGAGAGAGAGATAAGATTGCATTTATTCATTTGCACCTCTAAGTTAAGAAAGAGAAAAACAAGAAAGTTAATTAAGGTCTTTGAGAGACTATGAGATTGAAAAAAAACCCAGATACAACTGACCCGAAGGGTGGAGCCTCTAACAAAATACAAAAAGTGTATATGTAAAATCAATGGCCATGACATAGATAGCTAACGGCAACAAGGCAACAAGATGATCATCGGGTGTTAGAGAGAGAGAGAGAGAGAGAGAGAGAGAGAGAGAGAGAGAGAGAGAGAGAGCAATGAGGGACACAAAGGGAGGGAAAGAAAGAAAGAAATATTAACATCCTCGAAAGACCTTGCGGGTCTATGAGAGAGAGAGAGAGAGAGAGAAAGGGAGATAGCTAAGGGCATCGAGAGAGAACAAAGAGAGAGAGAGAGAGAGAGGGAGAGAGAGAGAGGGAGAGACAAGAGAGGGAGATAGGTAAGGCCAATGAGAGAGAGAGAGAGAGAGAGAGAGAGAGAGAGAGAGAGAGAGAGAGAGAGAGAAACACTTTCCAAAGTAAAAATATTTTAATTAAGAGCATTTTTAAGGGCTATGCCCATTTTATAAAGTACACTTCTTTAATTCTTACATTTTTAGTTTCCCACTCTTGAGTAACCTTGCATTCCACAACCTCCTCTTTCGTTTTCTCGAGCATCCTCCTACACTTATGGCTTCCCCTAGAGAGGCTTTTGACTAGTGGATTTCATCCACCGATTCCCATGCCTTTGTAGATCAGGTTTATCCTATCTTCTTCAAGGCATTCCATCTTGAGTCTCACTTGAGAGCTCTCCTTCCTGCTAATAATCCCTCTCTTCTATTTTTTGATAGATTTATCCATGGGCAATCTGTCGCAGCTGCTAACTCCCCTCACCAATGGGTTTCATTGGATATTTTGAGCTCTTTCGACTAGAGTGCTAACTTCAAGAAGACACTAGGTAGGGCAATGGATAATGTCCCTATCTCTCTCTGTGAGTATGCTATTCCCATCGAGGATGATTCATCTTCCCCAAGTCATTTGATCGAGAGAGATGCAACCCTTACCATTATCCTTGTGACTAGAAAGTTTGATGCAGATGTTGGCGAGCAGCCCGAGGGTCCTGCATGCACAGGTAGTGGAGCAGGTCCATCAAAAAGTGGTGGAATAGATGACATAAACATAGATCTAGAGCCTGAGGAGCATACTATTAGCCTAGCTAAGGAGTAAGTTGAAAGCGAGGTCATCTTATCATCATATCTAACTCATGCATATCCATCCTCTACCTATAATTCAGATGAGGCAGCAACCAAGCCACACCTTGCTTCAGTTGATCCAATCAAGATTGAGGATGAGGAATATGTTACCCTATTGGAAGTGACGGAAGAACCCAGTCTCCGACAGGATGAGGTGCTATGTCAACTCTCCAATGACACCTTTGATGATGTCATTGACTTTGATGCTCTAGTTCGATGAGGCTTTGATGACTCAAGCCTCATGGATCTGGAGGCAATCGAATTAACATAGAAGATAATCGAGGATGCCACACCAGAGTACAACGTGTCCGATGAGCAGCTCATGAATTTATAGAGGAAATTGTTTAGGGAGAGAGATGAAGAAGCTGGCAGTTCAAGCCAACATGAAGTTCAAGACCAACCACAAAAGGGAGTCCACATGGACACTGTAGAGCTGACACAGTTCGCGATGAGGCAAAAAAGGTATGTAGCTCTGCAAGCTTCATCATGTGATTCAAAATCATCAGTATAATTCTAGGTTCCATTTTATCAACAAAAATCATTGCTTTGTCTTCAACTGGTAGGGAATAAAAAATAGGGTTTAGGGTTTACTATACAAAACCCAGCCAAATTTTATGATTTTTATAAAACCTAGGACATCCTGCCACTACCACTTGCCCTTGCCACTCCATTTGTGGAAACAATTAGGGTTATGGTTTTGTAATATAGAAAAATAATATTTTAAAAAAATCATATTTGGGAGGCCACTAAGACATCAGCAACCATGTGCATCATTTGTATGCAAAAAAACCCTGCAAACCCTAAATCTGACATGCAGAAGCTAGGCTTGCTCTGGTCACATGATGTTCGATTTAGGGTTTGCAGGGGTTTTTTTGCATACAAATGATGCACATGGTTGCTGATGTCTCAGTGGCCTCCCAAATATGATTTAGGGAATTAAAAATAGGGTTTAGGGTTAGGGTACAAAACCCAACCAAATTTTATGATTTTAAACCTAGAACATTTTGCCACTGCCACTTGCCCCTGCCACTTCATTTGTGGAAAAAATTAGGATTATGGTTTTGTAACATAGGGAAAATAACAAGTTTATGGTTTTTATTCAAGCCACATGGAATACAATTAGTTTTAGGGAATTAAAAAAAGGGTTTAGGGTTTAGAGTACAAAACCTAACCAAATTTTATGATTTTAGACCCAGGACATCTTGCCAATGCTACTTGCCCCTATCACTAGTCCTTGCCACTCCATTTGTGGAAACAATTAGGGTTATGGTTTTGTAATATAGAAAAATAACATGTTTAAAAAATCATATTTGGGAGGCAAAAACTGAGCTCTGGTTGCACGATGTCAAATTTAGGGTTTGCACGGTTTTTTTTTTGCATACAAATGATGCACACAGTTGCTGATTTCTCAGTGGCCTCTCAAATATGATTTTTTAAACATATTATTTTTCATATGTAAAAAATCCTTATTCTTATTAATTCCTAAAAAAATGATGTTTTATTAATTTATATAATGTTCAGGTTTTGATGTGGTATGTTGGTTGCAGGATATCTTATGGGTTGATGAATATACCAGATGTAAGGGTGGAACCAGAGGGTCTTCTAGTGGGGGGATGGCTTCGATCGGCCACTACATCAACAAGCACCTCAACAGATTTTGGTGTTCCATCGAGAATTATCTCTGGATGGAAAGCTGAATATCATGAAGTTCACCTTAGTCAGATGGTGAAGATGAGGCCCATCCATCTTGCTGCAGATCGTGTAGTGTAGCTTTATTTTTATTCTCGGACACACAATTCGGTCCTCTCCATAGTATCATAGCTATTGCAGGGCTAGCTGGTGTTACAGATCCCCAGGCTATAGAGAATGAAATTGTGCAACCATCTTTGCTTCTTCAAGCAAAAAAGGGATCTGAGCTAAGTAGGAAGAAGCATAGACTAGAGTAGCTTGTGCGTTCAAGTGGGTGCTCTTTGTAATACTACTCTATGTCAATAAAGAATACCATTTTAAAATTATTTTCTCTTCCCGTTATAGAACATTGTTTCCTTTTCCATGTTAAGTAAAATTAAGTATTATTTCCTTTTGCATGTTCTATTGAGATTTGATGTTTATTATTTCATTTTGCTATTGTATACGTCATCAGAAAGTCTTTTATAAGTAAATTGAGATTACATGTAAGTAAATTAATAGATTGCAAATACAATGAAAATAAATTTGAGATTGCACATATAAAGACAATTCAAATAAATACATTTTATTCTATTGAAAAGAGGCTGATACAAGATAGATGCCCATAGGTAGAGTACATGAACTCTAACTATCGCCCAAGGTAGAGCATACAACATCCCTAAGTGCCCTTGGGCTTCCTAAGAAAGACAATAAACTGCATGTCTTTGGTGGTCACCATGACCCTTTCCCATGCTCCTCCTCTATGCTCTCTGAGTCAACAGCCTCTGCATAATGATCCTCTTGTGCCTTCCTCCATCCCTCTTGTGCCTTCCTCTATCCCTCTATCTATGGGCTTGCTCCTTGCTCCCTGTTTGGCTTTTGGATTGGTAGTTTCTCCCTTCAATGGGGATCATCGAGGGGAGAGGGGCAGCGGCTATCACTCTCTGTCTTTGAGTTTGGAGGTGGGTTTGGTTGTGCTAGTCTTCATGGTGCCTTGATCTTGGGCCTGGCCATGGGGGATGGAGAGAGTGTGCGAGAGAAAGGGTGAGGGTGCAAGAGATAGGGTGGAAATGTCAAGGGCAAGTGGGAGGTGGTGTGGGAGTGGATAGCTCTTTAAACAATGAAATGAAAATGAGGGCCCATTCTTTTATATAGGGCCCAAAACCCTAATTTTTAAAAATACTTGTTTTAATAAAAACTCTAAAAAAAGTAAAGTTGGTGCAACCATGAGCTACATACTTATAATTAACATCCAATAAATCAAAATTTCTCATTTGTATTGCAACTCATGGCCATTATATGTTGGCTTTACTACAAATCACATATCTAAAATTACAAAGAAATTCTGAAACTTATGCATGAACATCCACATTGGAAGAGTCTACACCATCATTTTCATCTATCTCCACCCATATGCGCCCTTGTCTGTGACGGGTTGCATGCCACCTTGCATGATTCTGTCTTGCATTTGATGAGTTGTATATTCTTCTTCCACGTTCCGCGTTAACATCTTGCAGTGCATGGGATACTAAGGACTCTTTGAATGCTAGTGTTGCAGCTGCTCTTATTTCGATACGCATGTACCACCATTGAACCAATTGAACCATTGGGCTTGACTTAGTTCTACCACCCCTATATTGGGTTGCTTTATTATATGCACAACACTTGTTGCATATTTTGCAACTTGGTTGCTATCTTAGATAGTGCTATCCATCATGGTTAGTGCCTGATTAGATCTAATCTTTATTAGGAATCTTCTTCTACATTGAGATGTCCTCCCTCTACATCAAAATTGGGACTATAGCTACTCTATGCAAAGATTAGTGGTACGGAGCCAACATTTTTATATAATGTGTTTTCAAAAACTATACGTCATCCAATTATGGGGCTTTCAAAACTCTATGTTTTCAAAAAATCTATGTCATCCAAATATGGGCTCTCACTAGGCAAGATTTTCCTCCCTTTTCTAGGTATTTCCTTTAACTTACCCATCTTGTGTGTCTTTGGATCAAGGCTTGTAGTAGAGAAATACCAAGGTGCTCTCCTTAAGTTGTTTTGTTACTATGCATGACAGTTTTATTATCCCTAGTTTGGCATGAAAGGTAGTCGAGGCCAACCAAAAGAGAAAAGAATATCAAAATATGCTTAAGTGATAGAGGAAAGCCCAATGTGATGTGATGACCAAGAATGGTCAAGTTTTGGGCGCCTCAAATGAATGCAAGTGTTGAGATGAGACAACACTAAGATATGCTAGTATCGAGAAACCCTTGAGACATAACCTCATAACCCTACCGCATAGTTTGGTAAACCAATGGAGCCATGAAAGGAAAGTATACATGTATAGACCCAAACGATGCATTCACCATTGACCCCTTTGATCAATGTGCAATCAAACTTGTATAATGCCAGAAATAATTTGCTCTAATGCACCTCCTTTTCCCATGACATCATTTAACCTACTCGATACTCTAAGCGGCCTTTAAAATTTGATTTTATACCATAAGTATGTGTCAGCTTTTTATGCCAACAAATTGCTTCTTCTTGAAACAATAGAAGTAATTCCTTACTACTATGCAAGCACTTGATCAAGGATATGGAAGAATTGCCAAAGCCTACAAGGTTGGCCATAGTGAATTGCCTCAAGAAATAAATCCAAATGGTCAAAGGATTGTGGAAGTTGAGAATGATGAGCACACTTGTGCTGAATACTTGAGGAGTCCTAACATGAGTACGGAGAAGCCTATCACAAATAGATCCAAAGGTAGATTAAATACACCCACATCTCCTCTCTCAATTCAAATTGTTGCTATGCCACTAGCCTACATCAGCGGTAGTGAATTTCCCCAATGACTTGCCCCATGAGGACAAGAAAATTCCTAGTGCCCACTTTTGCAAGAAGAGCCATGTCAAATGGAAGATTGAGTGATCTCATCCTCATAGATCAACCTCACCAACATATCCTCTCTTAGGCGTTCTTCCATAACTCATGCCATATGGCTTTCTGGGAACCAAAGGGAGGTCGTTTGGTGGAGATGTGCATCTGAGTCCATCTTCAACCGAGAGGAAAACTAGGTGAAAATTCATAACGAAGCCCTTAGGTGTATTTGGTTGAAAAGATGTTCTAATCTCTTTTGAAATGAGGTTGATGATGCAAGCCAAGTATTTCTAACTTGGTGATGACATACAGGTATGGACTGAGAACCTGAAATTCTTGCACAAACTTTCCAACTAGCTCCATGGATATGGAAAAGAAGTGGTGATGTCCAAGACCCAAGTCAACCTAGCGGCCCAAATTTGGAACCTTCTATTTGGGGCCTTTCAAGCTAATCTCGATGAAGCAAGAGCTAAAAAGTGGTATGATGAGTAGCAGACCAAGAAGAACCAAGAAGGGCCCCAAGCTAGCCCAAGGAGACAAAAGTGGGAGACATTTTCATGCCGAGCCCCCATTGGATAGAGCAAAGGAGACACTGGTCAAGTATAAGAGACTACGTCATCACACATAGGCATAGAAAGAACCAGCTACTCAGAACAAAAGTGGGGCTGAAGAGAGGAGTGGAGGCACACCAACATCTCAACTAGTTACTAGAGCTAAAGCTAGTTGCCTAGCAGAGGGGCCAAAATCACATGTCCACTCCAATTTCTAAGCAAGGTGCCAAGCCAGACATTCTCATCAGTGTGGTTTATCACCCCAAGAACCGTTACAAGGAGGAGCAAGAATGACAGGTCTCCTTATATCCTATGAGTTCACATGATACTAGTCGGCATGGCTGATCAATTGACCACTCAGAATCTTGCGGGCCATTGTTATGGAGGTGGTGGGCATATCATTCATAGTGTCTTTTGTGGTGCTCAACATGGAAGCTGCAACACCAGAGTATAGCATCCTTTTGGGTAGGCCTTGGTTGCGGCAATAAAAAGTCAATAAAAATTGGGAGCAGCACGTCATTTCAATGTGGAGAGGAAAAAAGAAAGTGCGGGTCACAATGGGAGTGGTGGCACCATTGGCGGATGCGGTCCGTGACCTGTGTTGGCAGAGATAGTGGACATGGTGGATGGATTGGAGGATGATGAGGAGGAAGCCTTTCTCAAGGCAAATTTGGAGTTGGTTCCTATCTTCACCATTGATGTGGAAGGCATTACAGACAGCTACATGCATCATAATTGTCTGGCGGACGCAGTCAGCCCTGTCCCAGAGGGAAAGTCCAAGCCCCAGCAAGTCATAGTAGAATTGGGGATATACAGGACCTCCTGTAGTGGGAGAGGGAATTCAAAGAATGAATGACCAGAGTCATGCGCATTCAAGAGGCTGCTCTTGATACAATTTTTCTCAGAGTGGATGGCGCATCTAAACCAGCCAAAGTTAGCACTTTGTTGAAACTGAATTCTGTAGTGAATTGATTGCCCTGTTGTGGGAATTTTCCGATGTGTTTGCCTTGGACTATGTGGATATGAAGGGTCTGGATCCAAATTTTTACCAACACTGGGTTAACCTCAAATTAGATGTCATTCCGACAAAGATACAGAGGTATCGTATGAATCTGCATTTGGCCAAGCAAGTGCATGAAGAACTGGAGCACTTGTTGCAGGTGGGATTCATCGCACCGATTGATAATCCAGAGTGGATTTCCCCAATTGTCATTGTGCCAAAGAAAAATAAGAAATTGCAAATTTGTGTCGACTACCGCAAGCTGAAAGCAACCACATTTCTTGATCCATTTCCCTTGCCCTATATGGATTCGCTGCTCGATAAGTGGCAAGGCACGAGGTGTACTCCTTCTTGGATGGATATAGCAGGTACAACCAAATCTGAATGGTTCTGGAAGACCATCCCAAAACATCATTTATCACATCTGGGGGGTCTATGTCTGCACAGTTATGTGGTTTGGATTGCGGAATGCTCCCTCGACCTTTTCAAGGGCAATGCAGGAGATCTTTGCATCCTATTTGACAGACTTCATGAGGATTTTCTTGTATGACCTTAGTGTGTTCGGCACTTTTGATGAGCACCTAGAGCACTTGCGGAAATGTTTCCAATGATGCAAGGAAGTCTCCTTCAGTCTAAACCCTATGAAATGTGCATTCGCAGTTTGTAGCGTGGCAGACTCCTAGGGCAGGTGATCTCGACAGAAGGAGTTGCGGTGGATCCAGATAAAGTGGCAGTAATTATGCAAGCACCGACATCAACGACGCCTAAGGAATGCTTATGGTTCTTGGGACAAATTCGATGGCATGGCAGACATTTGTGGTTCTTGGCTCACATGGCATTTCCCTTGAATTCATTGGCTCATGTGGAGCCGAAGGCATTTGTGTGGACCGCAGAGTGTGACCAAGCATACCGGTAGCTCAAGATTCAACTTTCTAGAGCATCGGTGCTACTGTCTCCCAATTAGGAGAAGAATTTTCATGTGTTCATGGTGGATGCCTCGGGTCGAGCATCTTGATGCAGGAAGATGCAAATAAGTGGTATCGCCCAGTCCACTACACGAGCCAACAGCTCTCAATGGCTGAAAAGAATTATTCTGTCACGGAGCGGGAAGGACTGGGCATGATTTTTTCATGATACTTGCATACCACTATTTGCATTGCTTTGAGGAGATTCTCCTTATCTCAATCTGTCTATCCATGGTGAAGTATGTGAACCACTGCTAGAGGACACTACAAGTCCACTAATATTTTGTGATTGCTGCTGTGAATTCTGTGCAATATTACCATTTTGTGTATCTACATCATCAATCACATTTATTGGTTTATACCAGTTGCTCATCTCATCAAAAACAACATCTTTGCTCATTGTAAACTTACGAGTACAAGGGTTATAGCATCTATACCCTTTCTGCTGTAGAGAATAACCAATAAAGATGCACTTCTTAGCTTTTGGATCCAACTTGGATCTCAACTCATCTGGCACATGAACATAGGCAATGCAACCAAAAACTTTCAAATGAGAAATATTTGGTTTCCTACCAGTATACATCTCCTTTGGCATCATGCCATGTATTGTTGCAGTGGGAGTCCTGTTCATTATGTAGACTGCTGTAGCAACTGCTTCAGCCCAATAATAATCTGGAAGGTCTTTTTCATTGAGCATGGCATGAGATACCTCTCCAATATGCATGTTTTTCCTTTCTGCAAGTCCATTTTGCTGTGGGGTATGACTGCATGAATATTGCTGCTTTATGCCATGCTCTTGCAGGAACCTTGCAAACTCATTTGAGAGGTACTCTCCCCCTCCATCTGACCTTAGGCATTTTATTTACAAGCCTGTTTCTTTTTCAACCATAGCTTTAAAAGCTTTGAAATGCCCAAACACTTCACTTTTCTTTTTCATAAAATACACCCAAACTTTTTTGCTGTAGTCATCAATAAAAGTGACAAAATAATGATAGCCTCCAATAGATGCAGCTTTAGTAGTCCACACATTAGAGTGGATTAATTCCAATGGCCTCTTACTCTCTTAAACATGTCTAGGAAATGGTTTCCTTGCCTATTTTTTAAATTGATAAGCTTCACATACCTTATGCATGCCTGCAACCTTGAACTTAGGCAATCCTACAACAATATTTTGGCCTTGCATTAATTTAAGTCATTGTACATTAACATGACCAATGCATTTATGCTAGATATCAATATCTATAACTACAATGGTCCCATGTGCAAACATTGCTGCACTCAATTCAGGCATGTCCACATCCAACGTAAACATCCTACCCTTCTTCTTCCCTTTTTCCTATCAAGCGACCTTTATTTTTCATATCCTTAACAAAGCATCCATGAGGATTAAATCTGACCTGCAAGCCCTGCTCAACCATTTGACCAACAAAAACCAGGTTCTTGGTGATATTCGGGACATGAAATACATCAGACAGGTATTTCTTTTTCCCATCGTGCATAGATAAAGTTATTTTACCAATCTACACAATAGGATGTGCAATATCATCACCAGTCTCCACAAATCCTGGTCTTTCCATTTTCCTTGCATCCTGCATCCATTCTACATGACCTGTCATGTGGTTTAATGCACCTGAGTCAACAAACCACACATCATTGCTTTCTTCTGCACTTGTCACAAAATTGGTCATGTGTTGCACCATAAACAAATGCTCATTTTTGTCATCACCCTGTCTACTAGAGGATGCATAATTGCCTTGCTGCAATTTTCTAGTCATGATGTCATTCTGCTTTTTATAGCAGTCTTTAACCATATGACCCATTTTACCACAGTAGTAGCATTCAACATTGCTGTTTGCATTTTGGCCTCTTTGCCATCACCACGACCTCTTTGGCTCCCCTTTCTGGCTCTCTCATGCCATCCTTTAAATGCGTGCAACTCCTGTTGATTGGGAACATTAGGAATAACTGGTTCTTATTCAGCTCCAGTAATGAACTCCCAATAACCTTTTCCCTTAAGGAAGTTTGTCATTCTAAACTTCCATGCTTGGAAGTTGTTCTTGTCAAGCTTTTCAGTGACAATCTGTGAAAAAGCATCAGATGCCATTACAAAACTCTACAAAATATTCTGTCACTGCAAAAAACACAACTTCTGCCTCACAAGGGCAAATCTGCAAAACCGATGAAAGTGTTGTTTGACCACACAGTCACTTCCTAGTGACGATTATGCATCAACAGGCAATAAGAATGATTCTGTCACTCCCAATATCTCTATGCCTAGGCATACTATGTAATTTTTACGACCACTTTTCACCGACTTGTAGAACAGTGGTCGCACTGCAAAAATAGGGCTCTTTTTTGAGTGCTTGCGAAAAACTTCCGCCACCAAAACGGGCCCCGAAATGATCTCAAATCAAAAAAATAATGTCACCCAGGGCTTTAACCTCTCCCGTAGCATATACTACCCTCTCACCACACCGCGAAGGACGTCTCAATTTGAGACAGTGCACTCTTGCACTTTTTCGGTTATGCTACCTATAGAGATTTGCTCCTAAACTCAAAAAAAGGAAAGCAACACCAATCCTCTTACCAAGACACCACGAACTTGGTTTGCTTTCTTGAGCTCCTTATCACGAACCAGGCTTTGATACCATGTGAAGAGAGTGGGAGAGAAGGAAGGAGTCAGCATCTCTATTTTAGCTTGGGCCACCTGGTATTGCCTTGAGTTGACCATTTGTTGCACATTCTTCACTGCATGATGCAACTGAGTGTTCTTCCCCATAATATCCATGAGCTCACTCCAGGACTTGGCAACATCTTAAGCTTGTCTACTTTGGATTGGAGATTGCCAAAGTCCGTTTGCAGCTTAGTATGTGTTCGGCTTAGCTAGGAGTATCTTTGGAATAGCTCATCATACATCGCCCTCCTGTTGTGTAGTTCCCCTTGGAGACTCTTGCATTCTGCTATTAAGTTTGTTTTGGCCCATCTCAAGCTAGCTGTTTGCTCCTTGAGGACCTGTGCCGCATGCACCATATTCTTCCTTAAGAAATTGCCATTGAGAGAACTTGAGGACCTGTGTCGCGTGCACCATATTTTTCCTTAAGACTTGCCATTGAGAAAGTCCACTCCAAATGATCTCCAAATGAATAAGCAGCTCACGCAAAGATAAAGACAAGTTGCACCATCTCATTCACATGAAGATAAAGGAAATTGTTCCACCAAAGGAATTGAAAGTGTATACATGTGTGTGTATGTGTGTGTGCGTGCATGCATGTGCGTGGGCATGTGCTTGTGTGCATGTGTGTGCGCATGTGTGTGTAACTTGGAAATTTGTGCATATTGAGATACACTCATATATGGCAATTTTAGTGTTTTAAAATGTCAATGAGAGCTCGATTCAAAATCTGGTGTACTGTGGATGTCCACATGAGTTATCATGTGAGATGGCAAGGGCCTTCACGGAAATCTTGTGAGAGAATTTTCTTAGAACACCCAATGCACCTGCAATACTCTAGAGTGGGGACCAATGCATTTCGAATGCTAAATTTCTATAGATAAGCCTATATCACTATGCACGAATAACCAAGAAAAACCCACCTCTTGGAAATATGATACCTCATATAATCCCCTTGGAAATCTGATCTCTCTCTCTCCCCTCATCTCTTGATTGTGGTGCACCTTACCCCAACACACTAAGCATATGAGCTATGGACTATAACCTTGTTGAATGAAGAGCTCTTATGGCTCTTATATGCGAAAATGAGTGAGAAAGCCAATCAAAACTACCATAAGTAGAAGTCTCTTTACCATCAGTATGATTGCAAGTACCATTGTTCTAACACCATTTACCACTGTGTTTTTAAAAAATATGCTGGCATGTGGAAAGTAGTTCCATTGTACTTACTACCGATATATTAACCACCATTGCTGGAATATCTATCCAGTTCATTGGTGGAATTTTTCGGTTACCAATGTGATCATGAAAGATATTGATTTGCGCCCAACCTTCTCTTAAAGATTAAATTGTAAGAACCCTAGACCCCTAGACCCTAAACCCTAAATTTTAAAAATCCTCATCTTTGGCCCTAAAAGTAACATGTTTTAGAAAACCCTAGAAACCTTGTCATAATTTAAAAAATTTGGGATTTGAGCAAGAGGTTATGTTGTACCCAAGATATTTCTTGAGCAATAGGTTTGCTCTTCTAGTGATAGGTTGCATGCAATAGAACCTTTTTGCATGAACAACAGGTCGGTGCAGTACAACCCATCTCTCGAATCGAGAAAAATTTAAAATTTGAACTTTTCTCAAACAGTAGGGATTTTGTTAATGTCTTTCAAAATTTGTTAACCCTTTATTCACAAATTCATTCCCAACATGCATAAAAATAATAAATAAACATTGATTGAGAAATATGTGCCAACTATGTTACTTTAATAAATTTAAGAATTCCACAACTGAGAAATTTTATAAGTGATATGCCAGATGCATACCACCGTAAAAGAGGCTTGAAAGAACGCCCTCCACATGCCAAGTTGCTTGGTCCGTCATCTCTCCATGACACAATAAAATGATTATCCTCAACTTTAGTGGCTACTGCTGAATAGCCTAGAAGGCTTTACAAGGATTAAATATGTGCATAAATTTGAAAAAACTAGCCAATAAGAAGGCATGGAAAGTGCAAAATGAAATAAAGTGCAATTCCACCCACTGATACATCTTCAATCTACCTGCTGATACCACTGGCAATATCTTTGAAAACTTTGAAGTCTACTTAGTGAATCATGGATGGTCATCTTCAAGGAAGTGTTATGAGTGTGAAATTGGATGCAATCAAAGGGACTAATTGCGATAGAAACTAGTTGGGAAAGTTCAAGCGTGTCTTAATTGGCTTTGGTGGAGAAATTCAAATGTCCCCTCTAAGGTAGACTAATCTATGCTAATCTAGGCTACACCAACCATCAAAGCATAGAAAAGTAAGAAATATGGTGAGATACCCATCTTGGCAGCAATACTATGCATTCATATCGAAAATACATGTGAATTGATAGAATACCTTGAGAAAATGCGAAAGAAGAATGTTGAGGAAGAATGCACTTTGTTTTGGCCACATGTTAGTAACAACTTATGCCTAGCTCCATACTATGGAAATGAGTTTGAATCGTTACTTTCACATCCATTTTGTGAACCATCTGGAGAAAAGAGAGAGTTCATGCCAGAAGTGGAGATAGAGCTCAATTTTTTTGTTGCGATTTGGCCATCGAATGATGAAAATGCGACTGTGAAGTTCTGGGTTGAAAAAGTAGCGGACATGAGTAGGGATGATCATCAGATAGCTACAACATTTACAAAGATATGGTATGAGAGCAACGAAGAAGAATATGGATAAGAACACATGGTATAAAAAAAGAATGGGCCCCATGTTGAGAGTTCACGCTCAACATCATGTGATCATGTGTGCATTATGTGCATAGCATTAACCTTATAGAGTGCTATAAAGGAAAGGGTTAGATAACCTAACCCTAACCCTAAATGGGTTTGTATATATTCTACATTTTCAACTAAATCTAGTGTACAGTTAGTCATCAGTACAGTTAGTCATTTGTGGTGTGCTCTCTAGATGTGCCCTCTCTCCTCATCTCCACTCTTCTCCTCTCCCCTCTTCATATTTTGTCATGGTATTAGAGCATGGTTGTCCCTTCCGCTGACGCGCCATCCTTCTTGTGAGAGTGATTGAGAGATTGAGAGATCGAGATCGAGAGTTCCTTCATTTCCGATGAGTGATAGAATTTATGTCCATTTAAAAAGTTTCCGTCCATATTTTTGTTCATTGCTTGAGTGCTTATGATAGTTTCTTGTGAGGGAGAGAGAGATTTATGTTCATTACAATTCATTTCCACTGAGATTTTTGTGTTCAATCTCATTCATTTTCTGTCCATGCTTGCTCATTGTGGAGAGATTTCTGTGAGAGAGAGACAAAGAGAGAGAGAGAGAGTACTTAATGTTCTCACATTGAGAGAAATCTTTGCATGTGACCACGGCATGTGACGACCTTGTGTAGTGCCTTCAGCTTCAATCGGCTCAACCAAGCATGAAAGAGAGCATCATGTTTGTGAAATAAAGTTCTTGCTCATCTCAGACTAGTTCTTAATCTTCTCGACCTAGATGCCATGACTTTCTTGTCGGCCCAATCATCCCATATGCCAGACTAATAGGGCTCTACCACCCTCCAAGGCTGCATTGACCACCGAACGAAACTACTCTGCTGCTCTCGCAAAAATGACCGCCTACGCGTAGCCTTCTACAAGGTAGCGACACCCTCACTAAGGAAGCTCTAAGGGTCTAGCCTAGTGCTTCTGCTCCACAGCTCCAAGCTCTACCTACGAGAGCCAAAACCGCTCCAGCATGTCCAGTATCTCAGCTGGCTCAAACAACGATGACGCCCATGACCAGTCGATGGCTGACTAGCTCCAAACGTCCACAACCGAGTGCAAGTCCTTCGTCCTCTAGCTGCTCTTCCCAGAAACCAGAGAAATAGCAAGCTCCACGGCCAACCTTCTACCATCGGATATTACAGATGGAGGAGGCAGCATCAACAAGCTCAACGCTCCTTCAATGAGCTCTTCAGTTGCACTCGCACAGCGATCGTAGGCATAGCCTCCACAGAGAGTTCCAAACACTTCGCCAAAGCACCGTGACCTACAACATAAGACTCCCGGCTTCTTCCATGGAGTGCATCAGCCGATGAAACCTCCGACGAAACCTCCGGACGATGAAACTATTCGCCTACATCACCGCTACCAATTACCATAGTCTGCAGGCAATTCGGTCGTCATCTCCATGTGCGACACGTGGAGCTTATCTCCAAACCCATGGTTTAGTTAGGCTACCACATGTTGGGTGAACCTTGTGGTCAAGTTGCAACATGTGGCAGATAACAAAACTCAGGGTTACCACACACAGCTAACACGTGGCGGTCGACTGCCATGTCAGTAATCTTATCTTGCATTGCCACATCAGTAGCCTTGTGAGGCTACCACATCATGAGCCTCATCTGCCAGTTGTCACCACTGACACATCAGTTGCCACGGTGGTAGCCATGTCATCATCGACTACCATATCATCAGTCAGAGTCAACACTGCCATGTCATTTGCCATGGTGGCAATCCATGTCATTAGGCCACATCATTTGGCCATGTCATGGCCACGTCATTATTAACACATCATCATTAACACATCACTTGTGCCACCTCAGCTTCCATGTCATCTGCCACATCACCTTTGCTGACATCATCATCTACCACATCACCAATGCCATGTGGCACACTGACCCCCTGCAAGCACAGTTATCAGTGTGCAGGCACACTGTGCAACCTGCATGTGCACACAGTTGCCACCTCATCACTAGTTAATTGGGGTGACTCTCCTCTACCCCCCTTGGCCACCATTTTCTGGGCTCTGATAGGTTCCTAGTGGATGGTTGGGTGCCACAATGAGACCTGCACACAGTAGCCCATGTGCCTACATGTATCATCTGTGCAAAAGATGGAGTCGAATCCATGCATGAATGTGATGGTGGTTGTACATTACTAGAATCAGACTCAACTGATGTCAATGGGACTGCCTTGTGTTGAGGGCTACATTACTAGAATCAGACTCAGCTAATGTCAATGGGACTGCCTTGTGTTGAGGGCTTACCATCAAATGTGCCTGGTGCTAAGGGCTTACCATCAAATGTGCATGATTAGAACTATGGGCTGATCCATGCTAATGTCTTCCACATCTGTGTCTAATCTCTCAAGAACAATGAGGCTCGAGTCTACATCATAAATTGGAATGTGGCAATGAATGGTGAAAGTAAGTTCTTTTTCCACTATTTGGAATCATGACCGGTATCATCAACTGTGTGATGTGAATAACTCCATGCTGGAGGTGGTCTGGTACTCTGTGCAAAGAGGCTTACCTGTGTACTATAGCCAGAGTGTCTTACCATGAGAACACTATGTGAAAGCCACCACTGGGGCCTTATGCTCATGCTACCCACTAGGGCCTTACACTAAACTTGTCAATCTATGAACCAAGTCATGTGATGGAAGAACACCTGTGTATGCCAAAGATCAAGCTTGTAATACAATGATGACAACTGTGTGTCGGGAGTAGTCAAGAGGTTGTACAAGGCTAATGTATGTGTGCATGAACCAATGCCAAAAAATATGATTGTAGATGGGTGGCATGTGTGTGTGCACGAAGAATGCCAATCCTAAATCCAAGGAGGATAACTCTACCATCTGTCAGACTCATGTGTTGAACTGCAAAATGCCAAGAGACTAAGCTGGTGTCAAATGTTGAATGTGTACACCGATGATAGAGCTGAAGGGACCAATGCCCATGGGAACTAATCATGTAATATGGCAATGACTTACTTGGCTTGGTGGATTTTAATATCCTATATGGCTATGCTGGTCTACAACTAAACTGCACATCAAAGCATCAAATGCAACAAAATGAATTTTAGTTTGTTCATTTTATGTGCTAGGTGGCTGCAATGGATTAGGAGGTGGTTTTGATGACGAAGATTAGATGATGTTGACCTGTACATAAGCCATAATGTAGATCTAAGGTGCTCGATGCATAGAGCATGATATGCCAATTATTCACTACTGCCACTTAGGTCGAGTTGCTAGCATGCTCAATGAGGTATGTGGAGGTTGTTTGTGCTATTGACGCTGTTGGAGCGCTTGTTGTGTGTCAATGTGATTTGCTCTTTGTCTCTTGAGGCTAGATTTGTGTGCCTAGTAGCTTGGTTACAGGAGTCGATTGGCAACATCTTGCATGCTGAAGCTAATTGTTTGTAGCTTGTTGTAGATCAAGGAGGTTTACCTAAGCTTGTTTTAGATCAAGGAGGCTTACCTAAGCTAGAACAGAGATGCTATTTCATCCTTTGTAAGGCCTTTGACCTCTATCAAAGTGACAATTTAGGTCGAGGAGGCTTACCTAACCTAGAACAGAGATGCTTTTTTAGCCTTTGTAAGGCCTTTGACCTCTCTCAAAATGACAATCTCTCTTCTATCAAGGCTATTGCAGCAGGCATTAGATCTCTCTCTCTTCCTATTTCTCAATGAATCTCTCTTAGCTTAAAATCTCTAAGCTCTCCTAAGAAAAAAATGAATGAAGATATTGCAAAGGAATGGGCTCTCAATGAACAGAAACCTCTCTCTACTCAAGCAATCATAGCTTTCTCTCCATAGCTTGGAAAGATAAGCTTTTGGAAGCAAATTGAAGAGGAAAATGAGCTCTACAAGAAGAGCTAAAGAAGGATTGAAGATGTCTCAAAAGGAGGGCTTAATTCTTGATAGAACAAGGGCTTGCTCTTTCTCTCTCTCTCTCTCTCTCTCTCTCTCTCTCTCTCTCTCTCTCTCTCTCTCTCTCAGATCTCTCGCTCAAAGACTCCAAGATGCCTCACATACGGAGGGCTTTTGTGATCTCTCTCTCTCTCTCTCTCTCTCTCTCTCTCTCTCTCTCTCTCTCTATCACGAAAACTCTCTCGTAAAGAAATGAACCTCATAGATCTCTCGCTCAAAGACTCCAGGATGCCTCACAGAGAGAGAGAGAGAGAGAGAGAGAGAGAGAGAGAGAGAGAGGAGCACACATGACATAGCTACATGTACACTATGTTGTATTGAACATAAACATGAATATATACATGAGAACCCCTTAGGGAATAGTAAAAAATATTTCCCTTCTTGAATACACTTACAGCCCTTCTCTAGGAGTAAGCCTAGAGGCAGGTGCTTGGTACCAAAAATCCCTATCTTACTATGGTTAATCTTTGAACCAAAAGCCTCGCAAAGGGTGTCAAGGCACTGGATAGCTGCCCAATTGACTTTGTATCATTTGGGGGGTGAACTGCTGTCATCTACAAATTTTTGACTCATGATTTGTCACCCACTTGGTAGCTAAATGCCCTTGCACCTACCATTGTCAACTGCCCCCTATATAAGGCTAGCCCAAAGCGTGTTCTCCTATTGCAAGAAGAGGTGATAGAGGACATCCATGCTGAATCAACCTATTCATAGAGAATTTTTAAGAGGACTGACTATTAATTTCAACCTTGGCTCTGGCTTGTGTTAGAAGAATCTTCGGAACCTTGGCTTTATATCCATATTTGAGAGTGAATATTGAATGAACCCCCATTCCATTCTATCGTAGGGCTTATCAAAATATACCCTTAGGAATAAATTATCTTGCCGTTGTGTCTCTACAAATTCTAGCCTTTCCAGAGAGTCATGCTTGCCTCCAAAATGTGTCGGCCTTTTGATGAAGCCATTCTATTTCTCCCTTATCTAGTTATGCATTTTTAGCTTAAGTCTCAAAGCCAGTACTTTTGCAAACATCTTGTAGCGGGTATTAAGCATAGTGTGTGGCCTCCAATACTTGATATCTGCTTTATGTCATGGGACATTTTTTCAAATGCTATTGTTGGCATTTTAAGTTTTCAATGAGTAGGAAATCTTCTTGTACTTTCTTGCATTCTTGATGCTTTTCTCTCTATTTCTCTCTTTGGCCTTTGTACGTGGATGCTATGCTTTTTTGCTTAGATTGATCTCTAATCTCGATGAAGATCATTGGACTTTGTTTTTAATATTCTTTGACTCCATTTGTACTATTGGTCTTGGTCCCTTTTGTTCTATCTTTAGAGTTTCATTAGCTACTTATATTTTTTTATTACATCATGGATTTCCTCAGAGTGATTGGAGAGTTAAATAGGATTTTAAGAAATAAAATTTGAAATCTTTTTCCTTTAAAATAAATGTTGTTGTTTGAATCAAAAGTGTCTCATGGCCTTTGGAGGATATCCCAATTTTTAGATTTATTCTGAATGTTATAAATTTTAGAGAACATAATATTCACATCTAAGCCCCACATTTATAGCCTACAAAATTTGGAATGCTCCCAACATAAGTGATTCTATTTCACTTGCATGCACACACACACACACACACACATGCATGCATGCATTCATGCACACACATGCATCCACACACACACACACACACACACACACACACACACACACACACACACACACACGCACGCGCACACGCACGCATGCGTGTGCACACACATATAGAAAAAGAAAGAAAAGATATAGCATTAAAAGGGAGCTCATTTTGGGGCCTTTTGGCCAAAATGAAAAATAGCTCTCAACCAATGGCTTGAGGGCCAAGTTATTGTTAGGAAAGTTACAAAGAATGGAAAAAAATCTGAAATGTGAAAACAAGAAATAATATTTTATGCATAATAACAAATAACCTTTTTTTTTGGGGGAGATACTGATCGGATTCTAAGTTTCACAATGTCTTATTCAACAAAGATCACGGATTGAAATATGGTTTGCCTCCCAAACTAATGTTGAGAGACTACGCTCAACATCATGTGATTACATGTGCATAGCACTAACACATATAGAGTGCTATAAAGGAAATGGTTAGATGCCCTAACGCTAACCCTAAATGGGTTTGTATATATTCTACATTTTCAACTAAATCTAGTGTATAGTTAGTCATTTGTGGTGTGCTCTCTAGTTGTGCCCTCCCTCATCATCTCCACTCTTCTCCTCTCCCCTCTTCATATTTTGTCATCGTATCAGAGGTACCTTGCCTTCCACTGAGGCATTGCGATCCATGTGAGAGAGAGTGATAGATCGAGATTGATTGAGAGTGATTGAGTAAGCATCCTTTCGTTCCATTGATGAAAGAGAAAATTCCGTCCATTGAGAATTTCCGTCCATTCTTTCCATCTTTGAAAGAGAGAGTTCTTTGAGAGTTGTCTTTGAGAGATTTATGTCTTCAAGTTAGAGAGAGGTCTACTCTACAATACACTACTTCTGAAGCTCAGGAGAAAGACCCTCTGTTTTCATAGAGTTTTTGAGTGCACTTAATTCACAGAGAGAAGAAAGAAAGCTCTCTATCCTAAGTGAGAGACTTGATGGCTCCAACTCTCCTTTAGCAAGCTATTGAGCTCCGTCAATCTGTCGTATAGGGCCTCCACAACAAGCAAAGGAATGCATCTATAGCCTATCCATCAAAGTGCAACATATTAGCAACATCTCAACAGAGTAAGGATCCTAGCACTTATGTAGATGGCAGAGTAAGGCTCACACACAGCTCTGCAAGCCCGCAATAGCTTCACAGCCTCATTTATCGACTTTGCAGCAGACTTCTTTAGCATGGATCTACAAGTGCTTGAGCATAGGTGGATCCAACGTGCTCCAAGCGACTATAGCCTAGTACCTATCATGCCACTCCCCAATGGGTTGTAGCACCAGAGTCGCCCAACAAGCCTCCTCTTCTTGGGCTATAGTGCCAACATGCCCACGGGCGATCTTCAACCCCTTCTCGACTGCTCCTACGTAGCACTCTAATTGCGAGCAGCTACACCCATGACCTTCATCTTCTAGCTCACAAATCGATGGCTCCACACACCTTTGAGAGCCATAGCGCAACGAACTGTGGCCTACGTACAAGCTAAGCACAACGATCACAACTACCATCTTCTGCAGCACCTGACACCTTCTGCCACACCGAAGTTCTACTATGCCAGATGCTTCCAATGACAGACCACATAACCCGCCATAGACAACAAGCTAGCACACCCGGAATGCACACCTCCTTCGACGACTCCTCCAGACCTCCAATCAGCTGCACCTCTACCTCTCCAAGTTGCCAATCGCCGGCATCCAATGGGCTCTACGCTTTACACCAGTCGCCCACAAGAGCTCCAGCCTATAATCAACGGAATCTCACAGAGATTTTGTCAGAATCTCTGTAGATTCTGACCATCTTCTGACCATCCAGTGAGCAATACGTGGTAGATCGACCTTATCCCAGTGGCACCACAACTGCGATGACACATGGCACCTCAAGGCACACCCCTTATGTGGTTAAGTTAACCCAATTATTGTAACCCTGGTCAACAAGTGGATAGGGTTGGTCAAGCCAACCCTTGATCAAGTTAACCCACGACTGGGTTATCACAGATAGGTTTGGTCAACATTCTAACACGTGGCAGTCGACTGCCATGTCATCATATCTGCCACCTCAGCAGACACATCAGCATCCATGTCATCTGCCACATCAACATTGACTAGTCAAACCTTGGGATAGTCAACCTGACCATAGTTAAGTTAACCTGACCATGGTTGCGTCAACCTGACCCTAGGTTAAGTCAGTTAGTGCCACCTCAGTTGTCCAGTCAGCACTGGCCCCTACAGGCACTTTGTACCCCTGCAAGCACACTGTGCACATTACATGTGCACACAGGTGACACATCAACAACTACTCCACTGGCACACCTCTTGGTCAGTTGCCACATCATCACTTTGCACTCCTTTTTGACCCTCCACCTAGATCAACTAGTATCTCTTGATCCAGGAAGAATTTGAGGTCACTCCAAAAAGGAAATATGCTCAATTTTTTGTGCTCTATGCGCTCGTCACATCACGCACACATTTTGATGCAAATATCACTCACTTTTGAGCCTTGCCGATAAATCCATCTCCTTCACACACATCAACCTCTACATCAACGCACCTGATCCAACACATAGAAAGAACCAAAGAAAAAAAAGTATTTGTTGTTCTTTCATCGATCGATGGTTGGGCTAGATCTAGATCAAAGTAGACTAGATCATCACAGAGGGGACGATTTGAATTTATCCAAGTTGCCAATCTAAGCCATGCCCAAAATTCCCGACTATTTCCTACTCGGAGTCAGTCCCTATGCTCACATATGGTTTCACATCATCACATTACTTGAAACCTGACGTTCATTAGTTCAGTGAGTAGACTTCAGTGGTATTGGGACATTGTTCAGTGGGCAGATAACACATGATTTGATTTCACATACACATGCCATCATTGTAAAGCCTATTTTGGCTATTTCATAGCATTGTGCACTTTATTTCAACCTTGCCCGGTATCATTTGCCACAAGCCTTGTAATAGATTGGATTATATATTGCAATTCTATCTTCATCAACAGTTCATATTTCAGTTGATCCACTCAGTGTTTTGTAGTTGATTCAGATAGTGATTTTCACGACACTTTGAGTACATTTCTTGCACCATGTCTATGACTAGCAACCTCAATCTAGAGGCATCTACTAAGCTAGACAACTCCAATTATAGCACATGGAAATACCGAATGGAGACCATTCTTGTACTTTAGGAAAAATGGAAGTATGTCGATGGATCTACACCTAGACCATTGGATGATCTAGCCAGCAATAGCTCTACTCCATTTGTTGTCAGAGCACTAGCAGCGGGATCTCCAGCTACACCAACAGTTTCCGCACCTGTAGCAAATCTTGCCATTGCCCGAGCACAGGCAGAATAGGATACGAAAGATAAGTATGCATATCATCTGATCAAGCAGAATGTGGAAGATGTCATGCTAGGATAGCTCAACACCATCAAGACACCAAAAGAAGCATGGGATATGTTCGCAGCTCTCTATGAGTCCAAGAACACTTCCAGGATTCTCACATTGAGAAACCAAATCAACTAGAGTTTTCGCAACATCAACGAAACTGGTCATGCTTACATACTCAGAATCAAAGATTACAATAATCAACTCGCAGCAAGTAGGAGAGACTATGAATCCTGTAGAAATGGTTCAAGTCATCCTGAATGGACTAGGAGAGGGATACAAGAATCTAATCCAAAGTATTGCCATTCAACAGCAAATTCTGACATTGAAGAACTTCAGTCAGTCTTACTTGGTGAAGAACTCAGGACTCAGGCCATTCATGCACGCAAAAGTCATTCTGATGATCAGGCATTTCAGATAGAAGCAGAGGCAGAGGCAAATCATTCCAGAGAAGTGGTCATCATCAGCAATAAAATCAGCATCAAAGTTAGAATCAACAATTAGCATCATCCTCAACAACATCAGAATCAGCAAAGAGAAAATCATTCCAACCGAGGAAGATTCCAAGGACGAGGGAATGCATCCATCAACGTGTCAAACATTCAGTGCAACTAATGTCATAAGTTTGGACACTATGAAAGATATTGCCGCAAGAAGCAGTATGACCAAGGCGATCAATCCAACAACAATTGAGGGAATTTCCGTGGAAGAGGAAATCATCATGGTGGACATTCTAGTCACAATCATTATGCAAATGAACATGGGAATATGTTCCTTACAAACGAGGAAATGCAGAAGACTGATACAATGTATCTAGACATTGATTGCAATTCAAAAGAGGATTTCAGCTATCAAGTCGACCAAGCAGATCAAGATCCTTGGTACATCGACAACGGTGCATCATCTCATATGACAAATCATTAGGAATGCTTCATAGAGATGAAACCATTAGAAGGTCAAAAGAATGTCATCTACACAGCAGATAATACACCAGGTTATTAATCTTGCATGACATGACACCTTGATTTTGATTTTGTGGGACCCATTGTTTGTACTCCTTGACATACTAGGTTATTAATCTTGCATGGACATGAGTACACCTTGATATGAGAAGAAGGCTCCATGTAAAATCACCTATGTACAAATCTAGAAGCATAGAACGAGAATTTTCCCATTCGTCTATGTGCAAAGCATGGTCATGACACCTTGATATGAGAGAAAGGATCCATGTAAAACCATCTATGTACAATTAAAGCTAAAGGTATAGAACCGTATTTTTCCCATTTGTCTATGGGTAGTCTATAGCACACTTATTATAAAGTCATGTGCAAAAGCATGGTCATGACACCTTGATCTGAGAGAAAGGATCCATGTAAAACCACCTATTTACAACTAAAGCTAGAGGTGTAGAATGATAGTTTCCCATTTGTCTAAGTGTCATCTATAGAGACTTACTATTCACTCGCCAAAAATCACTTCACTTAATTTATTTGTTTGTGCACTCAATTGTCTGGTTAACCTAAGGCAAATTCATTAAATTTTGATTAAGGTAAGGCCAATTCGTTAATTTGGCCCTCCCGCATGTCTCCTTCAACCGGTCGCATAGAGATAGAGAGCGCGCAAGCAAGATACTAATAAGGAGAATTCCTTCAATTTCGATTGTGGGCCAATTCTGAAATTTGGCCCTCCCTCATCTCTCCTTCAGCCGATTGCATAGAGACAAAGAGAGAGCACATGTGCGCGCGCGTGAGAGAGAGAGAGAGAGAGAGAGAGAGAGAGAGAGAGAGAGAGAGAGAAGGCCTTTAGTGCTCTACGCCTCCACTTATAGAGCTTGAGCGATGCCTGAATCTTCCAGAGGGACCTTGAATCAAAGTTTCTAGATACAAGATTATTCTTCTCCCCTCCTCTCTCCCTCCTTTCCCTCTCAATAAATAAATAAAAATGGCATTTTCTATCTCATAGGGGACATACAGAGACTTTGGTCTTTTCATTATAAGCTCATTATAAAGTCACGATAAAGAAGAAAATGGAGGTTATCATATTTTCCAAGCTTGATTTTGATTTTTTGGGACCCATTGTCCTTACTCCTTGACATAGGTGGTTGTTCTTCCATGACACCACATGAGCTTGACACGAGACAACAAAGGCTTGACAAAAAATCACCTATGTAGAGTGTAGTCTTTATATGAATGTATATATACTTGCATCCACACATGTATATGTATGTATGCATGTGTGTGTGTGTGTGTGTGTGTGTGTGTGTGTGAATTCAAATCTTTTGAAAAATAATACGCATAATGATGATGGTGTACCAAAATGCTCCAATATTTATTGCTTATACGGACCACGTTCTGAGTCCCTTATTATGCATACTAATGATGACCAGCTATTAGTATGCATGATAAGGGACTGAGAACATGGTTCGTATAAGCACGAAATGGTGGGAGGCAAGGTTGAAGGAGGTTTGGAGGTTTGTAAGGTCGGGAAGTGCAGTTTCTTGTTATGGAAAGGCATTCTCAAGCGGTTCCTTTGTGGGGGAGAATTGCTAAGTGGAAGGAGGTGAATGTTAGTTGTTCTCTCTGTGAATGGAAGATGTGATGCACCTCTTTTGGTCACGTGTGGTGGCAAAGAGGATCTAGAGTAAGGTCGCAGGATGTGTAAGAAGGGCGGGACTGATGGGGAAGTTCAATTTGTGTGCAAATGGAGGGTGAGCATGTTGGGAGAGATGGTCGGCCTCCCATCCACTCTCTGTCCTTGTTGGTCCTATATAAGGGCTATTGTGATTTGGGGAATTTGGAGTGTCCACAACAAAATTATCTTGGAGATAGGGCTTGGTCAGGGGTACAACATTGATGCCATTTTGGGAGTCATGAAGATGATGTTGGCTGATTTAGGCACCACATTGGAAGACGACCTAGTGGGTAACTGTTTGTATGCGATGAGTCGAGTGGGGTGCGGTTTGTCTTTGCTGCTGCTGAATAGCGTTGGCATGGGGAGTACGCCCTTAAATTCATCCAATTTTTGTATTTCTCTTTTTCTCTTAATACGAAAGCCGGCATGTTCTCCACAAAAATAAATATAAATATATGCATACATACATACAATACATACATACATGCAATACATGCATTATGCACCTCTTAAGAGCATTTGCCTCCATTCTTCTCATGAAAGTTGCAGCATCTAGACCTAAGCCTTCCTGCTTGGGCTCCCATTGAGATATCTTGGTTTACGTTCCTGTTCTCTCGCGGGCAAGCTTCCAGCTTCATTTGCCAACCTTACAGCTCTTAATGCTCTAAATCTCGCTGCCAACAACCTCACGGGCTTCCAAACAACTGGCATCATGCAGCTTTGCTCCAACTCCCTGGATTTTAGCTCCAACTTCTTGATAGGACCTTTTCTAGACTGGATTCTCGCAAACAGCAGTTCCCTTTTGAACCTTTACCTTTCTGCAAATCATTTTAGTGGACATCTCCGAGTGTCGAAAATTTCTAATTGCCACAGGTTATCCCTTTTGGACTTGTCCTAAAACAATTTCTCTCGCACGTTACTTGCCTTATTTCTTTGGCAGTTCACAAAATGCAAAAGTCGCCTGGGGAACCTGATCAACAGGCTTTTGTTGCAGTCCTTGAGGCATCTGCATCACTGAAGCGGGGCAAACTTATACATGCCCATGCCATTAACTGTTGGTTGCCAATACTATCATTGCCCTGTATGCCAAGCGAGGGGGCTTTGAGGATGCCTATTTGGTGATTGAGAGATGCCTAAACAAGATGTAGTTGCATGGAATGCAGGGTATGCACATTACGGCCATGGTTGGAGGCTCTCCAACTTTTGCAACGAAAGCAAGATGATGTGAAACGAGTTTACTTGCTTGGATTCTTAAAACATGTCCTAGCTTTTGGCAGGGCAAGTTACATAATCGAAAATGGTTTTGAGTCAGATGTACAAGTTGGCAACACCCTCATCAGCATGTATGCCAAAGCGGGGAGCCTTGAAAGTGCTCACATGTTGTATGAGAGGTCCCTGGATCAGAACGTGGTGACGTGGAATGCAATGATTGTAGGCTTTGTCCAGCATGAGTATAAGGTAGACGCCCTCAAAATTTTCCAGCAAATGTCATTAAATGTCTCTCAGCATAGCGTACAAGCTGAGGACCTTCGTTGCTTTTCTTTTAAATTCATGATGTCCGTTCACTGCCCTCCGCCCTGTTAAAAAGCGTTTCCGGTCTTCTGTTGTTTCCGCATGACAAATTCTCGCATTGCATGGAGCTTCATGGCCGTCTTCAGCTTATGCTTTCATGGCTTTCTTGAGCTTCGCTTGCTTTCATGGCCGTCTTGAGCTTATGCTTTCATGGAACTCACCCTGCAACAGTGCGACGGCTGTGGATTAATCGTCTAACAATGCACATTCATAGGAAAGGTGACCAAATCGCGCTGTGGATGGATTAAGCACAATCCCGCAATCCCGAGGGTACATTACAAGCACACGCGCAACGAACTCCAGCTCCCAAATCTGCAAAGGCATGTCAAAATCAATCGCAAAGAAGTACTGCGGTTTGGCAATTTGTCCAAATATCACCTCGATGATCAGATTTGATGACGGAATGATGAAAAGCGACGGAGTTTTTCGCCAAATTCGCCACGAAACCAGCAAGGTTTGCATCAAATCCGGAATTGGAACTGCCTATCCGACAGATCAGATAAAAAATGGCAGTTCACAATCCGGTTGCAAATTTCACAAGAGCCGTCGATTTGTGGGCTTTCTTTTGGATGTGTAGGTACTCACTAGGTGGCGCAGGGGATGGGCACTGGTGCTTGAATACGAGGTGAGGTGCTGACTGCTGAGGAAAAGGAAAGCGACAAAAGAAAGCACAGAGTACACACACAACGTACTGTGCAAATGCGTTGTACAATTGTAGACGAAATCGCTTAGAGCATTAGTCGTATTAGTCTAGAGGTGTCTCCGGCCGGAGTTTTACAAAGGAGTGTGCCTGCTAGTGTACATGCTCTACTGTAGCTTCCTAGCAGCTTTAGTCTCGAGCGCCGGAGCTCTAGCGACCACAGAGATATGAGCTTGTGAGTTCGTGAGTCTCGACTCAAATGACATCGTTTTGACAAATATTTCGAGAGACGATTCTTCTGCACGAGCCTTCTTCTTCGTTGTTGCCGAGGACAAGCTTTGTATGACAAGCTTCTTCTTCGTTGCCGAGTCCAAGGTTTGTATCACAAGCTTCTTCTTCATCGCCCAGGCCAAGCTTCGTCTACCAGCAATAGCACAAGCATTCTTCTTCTGTAGTTCTGTGTCCATAATGGACCTCTCGCTTCATCTCTGAGCTTCCACCATGACTTCCTCAGGTCGCTTTGAAATGTTGAACATCATCATCGACTGTTTCCGCACGCTCCATCCGCTCATGAGATAGGTATCTGCCTGGTTATTGATTTCTCCTCGTTCGCACACAAGAATTACCCGTGCTTCTCTCCAGGCCGCCAACTCTGAGATTGTTTGAACAGCTTCTGACGCCTTCCCGTCCTTGATCGGAAGCTTTTCGGGCGCACTAGGGCTATCTCTTCAAGCTCCTCTTGAGCTTTCAACTATATTAGGAGTTGGTGGAGTTGCTCGGGTTTCAGCCGCCCGCTAGCTGTTGTCTTTGTCGTGCAAACGTCTGTGTACTTAAACATGAGAGTTAAAAAGGCAAGCGCGTGCCATCAAAATGGGTTTATTTTTTCCTCTTGTGGAAGATCCAGACGGATGGAGAAGAGCCATCGAGCCACCTCAGCCACACCATGTGATGGGCATCGCAGCCCTCCTCCCCATACTCTATCACATACATATTCCCAGCTCTCTCTCGAAAGGCTATGGCATAGGACTTTGTCTCCTCCTTTGTTCCTTGTAAGGGTCTAGATACATGCATGCCGTTGTCCGGCCTTCCTCCAAAGAGACCCAGCTCTAGATACACTCGATCATCCACCTCCATGACTGATGTCTTTGTTTCTTGCACCTCCACGAGCATGAACTAAAGGAGCAACTTTGATAGCACGCTGGCATGCTATCAACTTTGGTGTATTTGTTCTTAACTTTCATCCATCGAATGTTTGCTTACTTTTCCTGCCAAGGCTTGTTCCTCCTTATGCAATCTCTCTGGTCCTATAGATGGTGCCCTTCCAAATAAAATCCTTGAATCTAATTTGGAAAATGAAACTCCTGAGAATACTTGCATAAGCTTCCAAATTGTGTACATAGAAAGAACAAAAGGAGCCCACTTGATGGCTCACTGGTGTGCCATCACACTTGCATTATTTATAGAGTATTTATACTAGCTTTCAAGGTATTTGTAGGGAGTCTAAAGTAGCTAGGTTAATGATGAAACACCCAACATGAAGGGAACATTTTTGTAGATTAAACACCAGACATGAAAGGGGAATTTTTGGGCCATAAAACATGCTATTTTGCTCTTGCTTATATATCAAGCTACTTCACTTTTCAATCGATGATTGTCATGATGCTTTTGTGGGCCAATTAGTACTAAAATGTGAAACTAAAAATAGGAGTAGTAAGAATTATAAAAGAAAATTTGAGGGTGCTTCTACACACAAAATTTTAAAAGAATTAGATAAATTTAAAGTGAGCTTGTTTGGTTTTTATTCGATTAAGAGTTGGAAGATATTGTTCTTCATAAATTGTATTATTATCTACAAGCTGAAAGATTACCATTACTAACTATTGCTATACTGAATGGTGATGACAAGGTCACAATGTAAGCAATCTATTTGTATTGAGTACTCACTCGAGGCATCAAGTTCGGTTCAACGAAGTGATATTTCGATGGATAGTATGGACTTTTCCTTGGATGAACATGATCAAATGAAGGGAGACATAGACACTATTCATCCTCCTGTGGATGAGGTATGTAGTAAAGCTTTGCTTTGTGGATTATTTGATTCATATTTGGTTTGGTGACATAGACACTATTCATCTTTAGTGGATGAGGTGTGCCAGATTTGCTTTGTGGATTGTTTGTTTCAATATTAGTTTGGAAGGAACCTAAAGAAAAAATAATATTGATAGGTCCAACCCTCCACGCCAAGGTTTCTTTTGACTTGCAATAGACCACTCCGAATGTGGAAGGTAGTGTGTCCAAAAATTAGTTTTCAAGCTAAACATCTTGTCATCAACAAGCATTGCTCTATCAACATGCACAAATAGGAGAGCAACCAGCTCTACATAGAATGTACAAGTCAAGCGCAAAAACCTGCAACCCATACCAACACAATTTCAAGTTTTGAAAAGAATTTACGAGTCCATAGAATATTTACATGCTTAAATTTAACAACAACAAATGGAACAAAATAATAATGGACCAAAATGATTGGATTGAAAATTACCTTTACTCCATTGGCCATACTTCCAAAAGACTCTATGCCTCTCAAGTGCACATGAAAATGAACATCATATTTGAACCTTCCAATTTGTATCTTTGTTTCTCTTCTATGTTGTGTGGATGAGAACAATACAATACAACCCATCTCCCATCATCAACTAATGCCATACCCAAACTAAGAGCAGCCTCCAATAATTTCAAAGACCATTCATTCCATGATGTGATTTTTGTGAAACCCTCAACCAAAAAGCCGGTAGGCAAGGACCCACAAAAATCATCTCTGCAACCACTGCGGTAGACAAGCCCTTTTTTATTCTACGATTACCACCAGTATTTGAGACAAAAAAATCCCTTATTTTCTCATACTCTTTGCATGTTTCTTTCTCAGAGAGTGTCTCCCACATTTGGCACACATCTGCCTGCAAGACTAGACACTGAGAAGGTATTTGTAGTTGAAGAGGTATGGTTTTCATATTCTTGTAAATAGCAATCACTTTGTGTGTCCTCTTTGGGTGGCTCACAATTGTCTTTCATGGAGACATCATTTGAAGGTGGAAGTTGTGATGATTTTGGATCTTTTGGCTTCTCATGGGGGACTCGGAATGCTGACTATGAAAGGGACCAGCACCATTTTTTTTTCCGCCTCCTCACCTTTCTCTATTATAGTGAGTGCACCTTCTTCATGTAATCTATATTGCACAAGCTCATGTGAAGGACAAAAACCTGGCATGAGATCTAACCACCATGGACAAATCCGATAAGCCCCCCCCTTTTTCCCAATTTGCATGGCCAGAGTACATTGTAAGATCCTTTGGCATTCCAGATATCACACTCAACTGGCATGGCTGTTATTTTTCTCACAACATACAAATGAAACAAAAATCTGCACAGAAAAACTTGGAATAAATGCAAGAAGTACAAGATAAACATGAAAGCTACATTACAAATAAAGAGAGCAGCTACCTCCATAAGAGCCTCTTTGAAGCAAAGCCAATCTCTTCACACATTTTACCACGCAAAGTAGGCTCTGCTTTGTGCAATAATGCTTCAAAAAGTTATTTATGATAGCGAACATGCAAAGGATAAACATAATGTGCAATTGTTGGTGTCATAGGCAAGTCAAAACCTATTTTAGAATTGGCGCCAAAATAAATTAGTATCAACCATGTCTATTGAACTTGTAACAAAAGCATGCCCAAGAGATTGTATATTGTCACCTTCATCAATAATGAGTTGCTGCTTCAAGTTATTGGTTCTCTCCATCAATGTCTCATAAATGACCTCTTTCCCAACCCAAACGTGAAACTCCTTGTCTCCTATTTGTTCAAGTATTATTTCAACACTTAAAGAATTAAAGATATTGTACTAGCATGGAACTCTATTATAAAGTAATGGAATTTCACCTAGAGGGACTCCATGTTGATCTCGCACTTCTTTGTTACTCATATAGTATCCCAAAATCTTACATTTTAAGCTTGGGACGGCAACTCAATATGTAATATGTTACTGCCCTCGTCCAAAATCCAGGGTTTGGGGGAACAAGGTCCATATATAATATGCATGGATTTTCTTTAAAATTTTCAAATATGCAAGGGAAAAATATGAAAATTTCATGTCCCCCCTCCCACAAAATATAAGGTATATATCTTGAAAAATATTTTGGACTCAGCTTGAATCACATTGCAGACTTTTGCCAATTTTTGCAGACAGATTGTGCAGATTTTGGGCTTTTGTAGAGCATTTTGGTGCATTTTAAGCCTTTGATAGGCTGTGACAACAAATTGTCATTTTGGGCAGATTTTTGTAGACTTTGGTTGTGCATTTTACATCCCAGGAAGGGATTTCACTTGTCTAGTTTGCTGCATTTTTGAGTTGTCTGGAAGATATGGCTCAGAACAATCCCAATGAGGTCTTTAAATTCCTCACATAGGAGGATAAGTTGGATGGCACCAATAACTCCTTGTGGAGCTTTATAGTGTGCAACATTCTAGTTGGCAGACATCTATGGGATTATGTCAATGGAGATGAGACAAGGCCAGAAACTATGGCTACACCTGTTACTCCTATAGGTGGAGGCAAGGGTAGAGGTCAAGGTGCATGACAAGTGGTAGGAGTAGTAACTGTTACTTTGGTGGCTCCCACAGCAGAATAGAAAAGGTGGGATTTACGCTCAATTTACGGGATGCACAAGCTCTTTAGGTCATTTCCCTTTCCGTCAAAAGTTTTATCATTCCTTACATTCGGTCATGCAAGACTTCGAAGGTATCTTGGGATATATTAGAGAGCATGTTTACATCTAGAAATGATGCCCAAGTCTCATTCTTGAAGAGAGAGCTATTGCATACACATATGGATGAGGGTGATTCCATGAATGTGCACCTCACCAAGCTTCAAGATTTGAGGGTACAGTTGTTGAATATAGAGCCAAAGAGGAAGGGAATTTGTCACTACTGCAAGAAACCGGGTCACTACATCGGTGAATGCAAGAAGAGAATAGCAAAGGAGAAGAAAAAAGATTCTGGTTTGGCTGTCTCAGATGCATCAACTCCTAATGCACATGAAGGAGGGCATGTTACAGCCAACTTTGTGGAAGAGGATTATGCCTTTTTGTCTTGCATTTCAGATTTTCCAATGGCTGGTCCAGATACTACAACCACTCTTGTGGATGACTCATATGATTTCCTGACTTGGAGCTATGACCCTTCAAAGGATTCATGCTCTTTCAGTGTCAATGAGACACTGAACACTGTATTTTTATAGTGGTGCCTCCAAGCACATCACCTTAAGGAAGAGTCTTTTTGCATCTCTGCATGCACCACCCGCTAAAAAGAAGATGACATGTGCAAACAATTCTTCTTATTCAATGTGTGGAGTGGGTGACATTATACTTACCTCCATGGATGGCACAGATTTCATAATTACTGATGTTCTTTATGGGCCAGGTATAAAGAAGAATTTATTTTCAGTGTCCTCTCTCAATTGAGGAGGATTTTAGGTTATCTTTGATGAAGCTAAATATGCAATCTGAGACAAAAAGAATGATTATGCTTTGATGTTGTCTGGCATTTTGTATCAGGGTCTTTTTCAGCTTGATATTTATGAGAAAAGATTTGATCTTGCACTTGCAGTAAGCACTCCCACTACTGCCATGCAGAATGCGGAGTTATGGCATGCCAGATATGGGCACATGAGCTATGGCAGCTTGATGGCACTTCAGAAGCATGCTATGGTCAATGCATTGACTCCTTTGGAGGAGCTTTGGAGTCACCTCCTCATGCCTCTTAGGGATGCATCCTTGGTAAGATGCATATATTTCCCTTTAAAAAGGATGGTGCAGTACAAGCTACTCGCAAATTATAGCTCATACATAGTGATGAGGTCCCATGAGGACACCTACTTTTGGTGGTTATCTGTATTATGTTACATTTATAGATGACTACACCAATTATACTTGGGTCTATGGCTTGAAGAAAAAATCAGATGTGTTTATGCATTTCAAACACTTTGTGGCCATGGTTGAAAATGAGACAGGACTCAAGGTGCAAACACTTCACATTGACAGAGGGGTGGAGTATATATCTCATGAATTTGAGGCATTTTTGAAGGAGAAAGAAATCACACATCAGCTTACAGTGAGGCTTACCCCTCAGCAAAATGGCAAAGTTAAGCGAAAAAATCGAACTCTCATGGAGATGGATAGATGCATGCTCACTAGCAACAAGTTGCCTCATAGATTTTGGCTCAAAGGCCTCATGTGCGCCAATAATGTTTTGAATCAGGCTCCCACAAAGGCTTTGAAGACAATCACTCCCTATGAGGCTTGGCATGGGAGGAAGCCTTCAGTGGATCACTTTGGATGTGTTGCATATGCCCACGTGCCTATGGAGTTTCGACATAAATTGCTAGATAAGGAACTAAAGTGTATCTTTGTTGGCTATAGTGCACAAAGCAAAGGCTATCATCTCTACAATCCTACCACATGCAAGATTTTTGTGAGTGGAGATGCTTTTTTTTTAGAGAATTCAGCTCATACACATGCTAAATTCACTATACCAGCTTCTTCAGATGATGTTTTTGAGGGGATGCTTCCTATAGCTTTTGGTTCCCTAGCTGAGGCTCATGCTGAAAATCAAAATTTACAACAACATCCATATACTCCACATGCCTTGATTCTCACTGCCATGCTGATTTTGTTGCTCCACAAGCAGTGGATGAAGTTGTCAGGCAAGAGATTCAAGAGATACATGCAACCAAAATAGTTCTGAATTGGTTGCTACAGACTCTCAGAGAGAGTAGACTTGAGGTACCTTTGCCTGGCAGGACTCGTAGTGCAGTACACCACACAGGGGAAGGCTCTTTCTATTGAGTCAGCTTATACATGTACTTTTCTTGATAAAGAAGAACCTGACACTTTTGAAGAAGCCAAGGATAATGTGCACTGGATGAATGCCATGCACAATGAATTGCAGTCCATTGAGAAAAATCAGACTTGGGATGTTGTGGTTTTACCACCAACAAAACATGCCATTGGTACCAAATGGGTTTTCAAAGTGAAAAGGAAGCCAAATGGGTCCATTGAAAGGTACAAGGCACGACTGGTTGCCAATGGATATGCTTAGAAAAAGGGCATAGATTATGAGGAGACTTTTGCTCCATCTCGGATGACCACCATCAGGTCTGTTATCACCATGGCTGTAAATTTTGTTTGGAACGTCCATCAGTTGGACATAAAAAGAGCTTTCCTAATGGGGACTTGCAGGAAGAGGTTTATGTCAAACAACCTTCTAGCATTGAACTTTCAGGCAATGCACTTCAAGTTTGTAAGCTAAATAAAGCTTTATATGGGCTGAAACAAGCCCCACGTGCATGGTATGCCAGGATTGATGCCTTCTTGGCAAGTAAGGGGTTGCACAATAGTCCCACAGAAAGCACCCTCTACATCAAGAACGATGGGAGGGATATTTTGGTCATCATTCTTCATCTGGATGACATGCTACTCACAGGGTCAAATGAGGAAATAATTGCAGATTTCAAAGCTGAATTTGACATGACAAATTTTGGCATGTTAAATTTCTATTTGGGGATCTAGTTCATACAAGACACACGTGGCATTGTTATGTCTCAGTCCAAGTATGTGCAAAAGCTCTCGGATAGGTTCAACATGCAAGATTGCAAGCATGTAGCCACTCCCATGGAGCTAGGGCTGAAGCTTACTATGTATGATGTAGGTGAATCAGTGGATGCCACACTTTATAGCCAAGCTATTGGATGCCTCATTTATTTGTGCAATATACGGCCCGATATTTAGTATGCAGTATCTCAGGTGAACAGGTTGTAAAGCGCATCTTCCATTATTTGCAAGGCACAAAGTCTTATGGCTTGATGTTTCTCAGGGGGGGTGACTTGCAGATGCATGCTTACAATGACTCAGCATTGGGCTGGAGATTATGACACTAAGTGGTAATTGTTTCTTTTTGGGCAAAGCTTGTATTTCTTGGTGGTTGAGCAAGAAACAATCTACTGTGGCTACTTCCTCATGTGAAGCTGAGTCTCAGCTAAGTACAGGGCAACTTTCACAGCAACAATTGAATGTGTTTGGCTACATCATTTGTTTGCTAATCTTCATCTCTTATTCGAGGGTCCGTCTCCAATTCTCACTGATAGTCAGAGTGCTATAGCAGTGGCAAAGAATCCTGTGTTTCATGCTTGCACAAAGCACATTGAGGTTCATTATCATTATGTCAGAGAGAAGTTGCATCCAAGGGAGATCAATATGAACTATGTGTCAACACATGACAATGTTGCAGACATCTTCACCAAAGCACTTCCATGTGAGAAGTTGCATGCAAGGGAGATCAGTATGATCTATGTGTCAACACATGACAATGTTGTAGACATCTTCACCAAAGCACTTCCATGTGAGAAGTTTGAGGCATTTTGCAGCACCTTGAACTTATCTCCTTTTGGTGATTGATCACTTCCTTGTACATCACATTGGCACTACAGGGGGGTGTTAGAATTATTGGCATATTCTAGGTAGTTGCCGATGTAATCCATAAGTGAGTTAGGGGCACTTTTCCCTCACTAGAGATTTTTCCCCCTAACCACAGTTAGTGGGTTATTGTGGTTTTGTCACTTAGACAAAACCACCTCCTCAATTGTACTCAATCAATCTTATCTATTCTAGTTCAATGTTTTTCTCTCTTGCTTCTTGCTCCCACCTTTCAACACTGCATACCTCCAAAACCAGAGTGCTATGAAAGCCATACTAAACTAGACACCTAAAAAGGCCTTCATTGGTGTTTATCATCTAAGAATATTGAACTTGATAATAAATAAATTAAAAGGGATACTTCTTTGAGAGAACAAAAGGAGACTTGCAGTGAGCACAAGAGAGCTCAAAATGCTCACAACAAGAAACTGAGGTAGTCGATAAAGCAAGCGACAAAAACCGAGCGAGGTAAGAAAAGCGAGCATCGAACTATGCTATCCACATGATCTCGAAGCCTGTAGGTGGTTCGAGGATTCAGAACCCAATGCAAGAATCAAGAGCACCTCATGATACCAATTGATACCACTCTAATTGAATTGATCTAACGGTTTACATTCATCACATTAAATCCAAGTTGCTTAGTATATTATAGATATGATAATTGACTTAGGATCTCACAACTAGAAACAAAAAAAGCCAACAAACATGATCATACAAGCACTAGAATATCTTGTGGAACATGATAATCCATTAGCAATAGTCTTTCTTAGTTTCCTTTCAATGATTGAAGACCAAGTTGAAGCAATACATTGACTTATAATTCAACAACAAACTAAAGCTCAAGTCGAACTTGTTGAGCATTCATCATCAACAAAGACGCAACGAACTTGTTTCATCCCTTTGATCCTTTGAACACTCTTATCTCTTTTCACCATTTCCCTTGCCATTGCTTCTGCATAGCATGGTAGTTCACTACACACACAATATACACCGTAATTATATATGAATGTACAAATAGCACTAAAGTTTATATGACTATTTGACCAATAAGTTCATGCTCTCCTATGAAAGTAATGGATTAGAGGTGTGATGGGCATATTTGGACAGAGTATACGACAAGCACACAAGAGTTTTTTAGAGGTGTTGTAAGATTTAGCAGATGTGGAGGATATTTGAGGTGTTATCATGTGGATTGTGCTTACAATGAGCGCAAGCTAAAGAAGACACCCTCTATAGGGCCACTCATCAAGGAGATAGGAACATTAGTTTGCAAGCATTGTGGTGAGTCACCAGAGTGTGTAGAACCATGTGCTGCAATCATGTACTATTGTCTCCCACATGACCGTGAAAGAGTTACCAGATGTGCAATTCATATGGGTATGCACAACCACCCCGTGGAACAAGCGATCTCAAGGTAGAAAAGACAACAGGTAGAGGACATGGTTTTGATGCGTGCTAAGGTGTCTCCAAATGCATCCTGTAAGAACATTGAGATAATAGTTACAAGAGACATATTGATGGATACATGTTGCTTGTTGATGAAGACACTAAGCATGAAGAATTAACTGAGACAAGGCTTAATGAAATGCTAGAAACAATAACCCCTTTGTGCCATTGGAGGCACCTTCAAAGATCTATTGAGTGTGCAAGAAAGAATTCTTCCATTGGTGATAGAGGCTTGGATGCAATCCTTGCCTTGAAGAAGAGATGTACTTATCCTTTCCTGCAAAGTATATTGTTTCCTGGCCAACTACAAGATAAGAGTCAACCTCATATTTTAAAAATGTCCTCTATAGGCCCTGCCTCTAGAGTAGATCTTGTTAATAGAATGAGGCCTGGAGGAAATCTTGGTCAAATGTGGGTGCATTTTGATCACACACAACGTGTTAAAGGGTGGGCCACTATGGTTGCTCATGTATATGACCCCTATATACGTGAGCTATTGACCATTGCTACATGTGAGTTTAAAGTACAGAACACAGATGCACATTGCAATTTTGGCACATGTTAAATGAGCAAATGTTGCAAAATGGATTTGAAAAACTAGACTTTCGAGGGTTTATGGCAGATAATGCTGGTTCAAATTGGTTGGCTGTAAGGACTGTGTACAAGGGAGGGCCAAAAAATAGAATGGAGGGAAAAGAGAGAACTTGTATTTTCCATTGGGAAATGAGTATGGTTGATCACACAAGACACTGCATTACCTCCCAGTTTCAAGAGGAACACAAATCATTATGCCGAAGTTAGAGAAACGCAACCATAGATGCTGTAGCACATGAATGGAAAAATCGGATTAGAAAGTTTTGGTCTCCTACCCATGTGAAGGAAGGTGAATTGACTATCCTCCAAGTCTGGATGGCCTTTTGGGACATTCGTGTTAGTCAATGGGGAGGCATGTTCTTAACACAACATGAAAATGTTGGCTTTGTACCTACAGTGAATCTATCTGAGAACAAGCACTCTAGCATTAGAGCGGGTCATGGGTTGCAAAAATATGTGTCTCTATACAAAGCTTTAGTTTCAGATCTTGCAATGAGTGCTTTACAAAGTGCCCATTATCATGCATACATGTTAGGAAAGCACTCTAGGACTAGACCAGATTTGGAGGTTTTGCGAAGATGAGTTTCTGAGGGTAATTCAAGTAGAGCACAACAAAATAAGCTTGTGGATTTGACAGAGATTGTGCTAGAAGAGGCTGGATTGAACTCTCCAGAGTTGAAGAGACCCATGACTGAACCCTTGACAATAAGAAGAAAGAGGGGTTCAGGATTACCTACTGAGGAGCATGAACTAGACAGTCATCGTCCCGAGTACATCACAGTGACAACAAATAGAGTGCTTGATAAAAGAGGAAAGCCAAATATAGCAAGCCATTTAGGTCAACCAATTTGTAAAGAGACAGATGTGCACGCTGCCAATTGGGCAATACGGAGAACTGATCCACACAGTGTTGTCACATGCTTTGGGTACGTGAAAGATATGCGAAGGAGGTGTGGGGTGTTGATTAATGCATAGGGTAGAGGGGCTGATCATGGAGTGCCTGCACCATGCTTCAAAGGTAGAAGACAACATCCAAATGGAATCACAAAGCAATTTACCTAGTTTTGCAATACAAGGGTGACCCATACTTGGAACGTGGATCAATCTATTCAAGGTGTGCCAAGGGATTCACCTAGTGTGTGGAAGGTTGCTGAGGGAACCTCTCTAAGTATTGAAGAGAGAGCTGAATTGATAAAAGCAGGCTTTGTCCTTGAGGATGTTGGGCAAGGTGATCCAGTGCAACAAGGCAGTGCAACAAGGCAACACAATAAGCCATGCACGTCCATGTCATCGTGATGGAAAGATTGTGAGATGGAGATCTAAATTGAGTAAGGAATTCAAAGAAAGGATTGTGAAGGCAATGATAGAAAGTGGCGAGGTTTTGAAAGAGGATATCATTGTTCCAAATGTGTCGCATGTGTTTCACGTGCAAACTCTAGGCTCAATAGCTAAGAAGGTTAGTTATGATGTGACAATTGAAGAGTTTCCACATTACACTTGTTTGGACTTTGCACAACGTGATGCAAAAAAGAATGCATACATGCCTTGCAAACACATATACTTCATATTCATTTCGGTGCTCATCCTCGTTGCAGAAGTCCATCAATTCATGCATCAAGCTGCACTTACAAAGGTGGAGTTGTTTCATGCCTTAGCCGGTGGTAGAAACCTTGCACGCATGGAGTAGGTGCACAAGAAGGTGGCAAAATCCTAACATGTGCAGAGTGTATGGAGAATGGTAGCAATGTATGGGAGATGAAAAGATATCCCTGTCTCAATTTTGGTAATGTTTTGCACATACAATAACACGGATTTGTAAGTGCAAGGTCGATGGGCTATGATTTTCATATACATGGAAATAATGAAGATCTTTTGGTTTGGACTAGCTTTAGTACCTTTGGTATTTCACTCTACTGTGCATGAACTTTTTTTCCATTAAAATACTGGATGCATTATGAAATATTCTCCACTACATAAAGCAAGTACGTGAAAGTGGACTGATGGGATTTGATTGTTTGAGAAGTAATTTGGCATCACTGCCTGCCTAGCTTAATTCTTCGCATGGCTTCCTTGCTGTTACTAAATGCTTTCTCTAATGGCTTACCCCATTTCCATAAATTTAAGGTGCCATGATTAAGGAGACTGTGAAACTCTTCTATCCTCAGATTATTCATGAAAAATGTGTGTGGCTTTGAAGTACAATATAGTGTCATGCAAAAGCCAAAATAAAAGTTTATTTCTATGCTCATATGATGTTAGGATAGATGGATAAAAGGTTAGGAAAATAATCCAAAAATTGAAGCTTCTTATGCTCCTTTTATTTGTTGCAAATAAGAAATAGATACATATGTAGATAGATTTTGATCATCCATGTGAGAGGTAATACATATATAGATAGATTTCATTCATCCATGTGAGAGGTAATTGATCTTTAGAGGTGCCTATAATGAGAAATAGGATGCTTAGAGCCTACAGAAATGAGTAGCAACTTTCCCTACACCACACTTCTAGCCCTTTCATGTTTTCAGTTGTATTTGATGTTGGTTACAATATTCTTTCCCCAATACAATAAATGAATGATTTAGATGGTTTGCTTGCTTTTTTATGCTCGATGTAATAGCTCTGCTCGGTCTTTCTTGCTCGCTTTTTGGTAACCCTCCAAGAAACTCAATAATGCTCAATGAAACTGAAAGTACAAGTACTTGGTATTTATAGTACCAAAGTACATTATGGAAAAATAGACTAAGTCCTAGTCTATCCTACACCACCATATCAATGCATGTGTCTACAAATCCCCCCTCAGTGATATGGCTGAAGTACTCTGAAGTGTCTCAAAAGTACCTGATGTGTACCTAAAGTACTCTGATTGCACAAATTCAGCCAATATGGATATAGCAATCTATGGGAGTACAAAAGAAACAATGTCATTTTACAACCGCCTGGACATTGTTGTAATGTCTCTCATCCCCAAGCCATGTCAATGTCATATGAATGGTGGAGTTGGTAGGCTTTTGGTGAAGATATCTACCACATTGTCCTTAGTAGAACATTTGATAAGGCTAATGAAGCCATCCTGGATAAAATCCATGTATAATGATAATGATTTTCAATGTGTTTCATGCAAGCATGAAAGACAAGATTTCTTGCAATGGCAATGCAACTCTTGCTGTCACAAAAGATAGAGTTTGTTGTACAATCCTATGCATGATGCAAATCATACATGAGCTTCCTTAGCCACATAATTTCCATAGTGGCGGCAAGTGTTGCTTTATACTCGCCTTCACTAGATGAGTTTGAGACTCGGTTTTGCTTCTTGCTGGCCCATGAGATGCATGCCTAACCCAAAGAGAAGCAATAACCGATTGTTGATTTTCGATCATCAATGTCCCTTGACCAATCTGAGTTTGTGAAACCACTCAGCTGGAAGTCACTATCTGAAGCATAATGCAAACCCCAAGAGAGAGTACCTTGTACATATTTGAGAGCTCTTTTGGCTGCATTCCAATGTGTGACTGTGGGACAGTGCATAAACTGACTGAGTAGCCCGTGGGAGCAAAAATATGAGAGAACTTTAGCATGATACATGTCATTAACCAAATGAGTAATATGACCTGTCTACCACGGGTTAGAGACTAGCTCACTGGGTCTCAAACTTGGGATCATAGGTTGCCTTTAGTCTCACGAATTGAGTCTATACTAAGAGCATTTAGTTGCAAAATATTTTTTATAGCATTGCACACCTCTCTCTCTCTCTCTCTCTCTCTCTAGCCCTTATGAAAGTGGCTGGCTATAAATTTTACAAATCTCAAAATTTTGTATGCTCTTATCTTAGGCTAGTATTTTCACCTGAGATCATCTCTTTTCCAAGTATTTCCCCAACAATGTAGATTCCTTATTAATAAATTCATTATCACTCATGTTCTTAGAATTTAAAATAGTATTTCTTCAACAATGTGGATTCCTTAATAAAGTCATTATCACTCATGGTCTTAGTATTAAAATCGCTTCTTTCTATATCGAATCATCACTCATAAATGACCCTTCACCTAAAAAAATTATATGAATTTTTAGAGCCTCAAAAGACATCTAAAGGGATTTCCAAAGGGGAATGCCCTTAGTAGTACAAGGTTCCAAATTACATAGGGTTGGGGAAAGGGGGGAGGTTTTCCATTTAGGAGCTCTCAATGCCTAACATGAAAAAGGTTCCTCATTAAAAGGTGGGACCACCTTGCATCAGCACAACTGCTTTCCATAAGTCATGAAGGTAATTTTTCTCATAGTCGAGGATTACTGCCTGCATGCAAAGAGGCAAAAGCATTCTAGGCATAATCAAAATCAATCTAGCACTAGTTCCCAAAGAGATGGTGCAATGGAATTATTAACCCTTTCCTTATACTCATCTTTCTCCAAATAACTATCATTAAATATAAGGAGTCTTTTATCTAGCAACCTGTCATGTGGAATCTTATGAAACAGAAACCTTAGGAATAAAAAAGTATGATCAAAATGGGGGAAGGCAGAATGCACCCACATTTGGCAAGTAAGAGAATCATATGCAACACACTTACCATGTACCAATGGTCCAATCTTGCACGATATACATACTAGGCATTGTGCTAAAAAGTATATTTTTTAAAAGCAAAGGCTTCAACTCCTTCCAAAGATCTATAAGACCGAGCTGAGATATCAATTAAGACCAATCATGGCATTGTAACATCAGCATGTGGGTGTTACCAGATGTATTATCCCCATGCCAGGGTGCATTATTGAAATCCTAACAAATAAATGCATGTTACTGAGAGGGATATTGTTGCATAGCCTCCCAAATTAATGCTCCTTGATGAGAAGATTGAACTCGGACCTTGAACTACCTAAGGATTCGATAAATTTTTTCAATTTTGTGTTTGTTAAACTCAATATTATTAAAAATTCTTAATTGTGGTGGAAATTTGTGCAAAGTCTAGTTGTTGCATTTTTCAACTTAGATCTCTCAAACATTTTTTTTAAATATGTTCGCCTTTTTTTACTTTTTATCCAATCGATGGAATTAATTGTATGACTCAATTATTGATGGGAACTTTTAATGTAAGAATGCACATGCACAACTCAACAGATAATACACACACATAGCATAAGTACATGCTTGACGAACACACTCAATTTTTGGACTAATAATTTTCCATTTTCTAATAGTATCCTACCCATTACAATTAGCCCAATAATTTATAAGAGCAATGGATTGTCAGATAGGAGACTTTTGGGACCCAAGAGCTCAGGATTGGTTGCCTTGGGAGGAACTGAGTTGCCAGTTTAATCTCACTACTTGTGAGGTTACTTTTCTTCGTACTCTTTTTGGTAGGGTGCACCCAAGATGGCCTTCAATCTCAACCCTTTTGATAGCTCATGACTTGGGTTTCTAGTGTGATCAACATGGCAAGCATGTTAGCAGGTTCACTCTCAATGACTTCTCTCTAGGGCCTCACAATGACATTGCAAACAAAGTCAGGTTAGCATGGAAATCATTTTCTCCTCATGATTTGATTGCTATATAGAGTGTGCATCTCCACCATGTATGGGAACCTTCCTTTTCCTATTGGTTAAATTTCTTACTATAGCAATTATTGGTTGCAAATTTTCCTACTTGGGAACGCTTAGCTAAGTGCCGCAATGATATTTCTTTGGTGTGCCCATTCTGTCGAGTGGCGATTGAATCCCAGTTTCATATCTTTTGGAGTTGCCATAGGATTTGACCAATGTGGTGGTCGGTGTCTTCATGGCTGGCTCGCGGCAAAGAATTCAATGGTGAATCCATATTTTGGGTCTTTGCATGTATACTTTCCTTTCCTAGCTCCATTGGTTTACCAAGCTATGTCGTAGGGTTATGAGGTTATGTCTCAAGGGTTTGTCTATACTAGCATATCTTAGTGTTGTCTCGTCTCAACACTTACATTCATTTGAGGAGCCCAAAACCTGGCCATTCTTGGTCATCACATCACACTGGGCTTTCCTTTGTGACTTAAGCATATTTTGATATCTTTTTCTCTTCAGGTGGGCCTCGACTACCTTTCATGCCAAACTAGGGATAATATAAATGTCATGAAGGGCTTCACTTGTTGCATATTTTGCAGCTTGGTTGCTATCTTAGATAGTGCTATCCATCATGGTTAGTGCCTAGTTAGATCTAATCTTGATTAGGGATCTTCTTCTACATTGAGATGTCCTCCCTCTACATCTAAATTGGGACTCTATGCAAAGATTAGTGGTACGGAGCCAACTTTTTATATAATGTGTTTTCAAAAACTCTATGTCATCCAATTTCAAAAACTCTATGTTTTTAAAAAATCTATGTCATCCAAATATGGGACTCTCACTAGGCAAGAGTTTCCTCCCTTTTCTAGGTATTTCCTTTGACTTACCCATCTTGTGTGTCTTTGGATCAAGGCTTGTAATAGAGAAATACCAACATGCTCTCCTTAAGTTGTTTTGCTACTATGGGCAATAGTCATGCCAAATTTGCATCTTCTCCAACTAGGATCTAAGGTAATGTTGATTGATTATGAATCTCATAAGTTAGAGTAGTTGCTCATATCTTCCTTAGCTGCGGTAGATGTACACTACCTGAATAATGGACGGGATGATGAATATATACACCTTTACTTCTTAGGTTTAGGGCTAGAAATTCTTAGGTTTAGAGCATGGGTTGTTATAGTCCTCTCTACAATAATGAAATTTACAATATTCTTAACATGCCTCTTTCAATTGCATTTTTCATAAGTAGATGGCGCATGTAAAACATATCTTTTTGGATTTTCTACTACATATGATAACAGCCAAGATGGAAAAATGAAAATTGAAAATATCAAAGTAGTATGTGTTGAGCACAAGGACTACATAGCATAAGTCTTTACATTGAGTACCCCGGGGTGGTCACTATGTAGAAACAATAAAGCCCATGCAAGCAAGCACACATTTATACACCCCTATATTTTTACTTTTACAAGTTTTTGTCTAATTGTGTACCCCTCTTCTATACATATAATGTATTAATTTTGAATTTAAAAATCCCCTCCTTACATGCATGTACATAGAATAGTTATATTTGATAGGTATCTTGTAGCCCCCTCCTATCTGTAAATCCCACTTACAAACCTCCCTTGAATTTTAAATTCCTCCTTTGTGAATCAAACCCTCTATCTTAGATATTTACAAAATGATCACCCTGGCTTGAGTAAACATTGTACAACTTCAACCTTCACTTCCCTCTCTTAAGTTGTAGCTAGAAAAGACAAAGTTGTTGTTGAAGTGTGAGAACTTATAAATGAAAATTGCTTTGCAAAGATATCTATGACCAAACTTCAAGAGACAACCTTCACATTTGGGCCTATAGGAATGATCCAACACATTGTGTGCTTCATCCCTTGAATGGCCACGTAATGTTTTCCCTCTATCAATCATCGAATTTTTCAGCTTAGAGTTAGACATTGGGCCCATACCTATAAGAGTGGACTATGGACCTAGATCTTTGAGAATTACCAAAAGGCTGAGCACTAAATATGACCATGTTTATCTGGCCTTTAAAATCTATGCCACGAATCCAAGTCTCTAATGTTGGTGGTTGAATCTTCAGGGCCTCATGACTGCTAAATAGAAAATTCAAATCAAATGCCAATGTCTAATCAAAGCTAGGCACGAAATCCTGGTCATTGAAGGTGGCCACCAAAGTCAAGCACCGAATCTATGTCACTACATTATCAACATTTGGAACAACAAAGTGATAAGTAACAATAAACCTAACAAGTCACATTAGTTCATCTCAATAGCAACAAACCAACAACAAACTAACTTGTAATCAAGAGGGCTTACTATTTCTATTTGTGCTTAACAAGCCTTTTGCTTTTCACAACCCTTGTACAAGTAACGTTGGCTCATGTTAATAACCTAATTTTAAAAATAGGGATGTTTCCAAATACCTACACTGCTCTCTTTTAACAATATGAGTAGCATTGAATTGGCAAACAAGTCAATGTTTCATGCCAAAACAAGATGTGTTGAAGTGCATCACCACTTCATACAAGGAAAGTCCTTACTCAGAAGTAGACCTTGTTCATTGTCCAAGACAAGAGTCGATTTATAAGGTCATCTTCAAATCTCAAATCCATAGATCCACTTTTTAGAGTTTAGACCAATCTACAATGCTTAAAACAAGTATCATGTAGGTTAGTTGATCATCGTGTTAGTTTGCACCATTAAATGCCTTCTTTTTCATGCTAATGTAAAAAGAGATACATCACAAGAGAAAAGGTTTATTGACTTAAGTTGCTATTGGAGTAGTGGGATTGGGGGGGGCTCACTCAATCTCATAGGCACTCACTTGATAACCAATCAATCCTCCATGAGTTATGGGAATGTTCAATCTTAGAGGAGTGATGAACTTATCATAACACAAAAAATGCTCACATAGGAATCTCACTATACTATTTGGGATTGTAATGGAATTTGATGCTCAATGAAAGATGGGAATGGCTCCTTGACATGTTCAAAACAATCTAGAAGCTTACAAGTGAATCTAATTGGAAGGAGGCTATTCTTAAGAAATTTATTCGATAATGTAGGTCCTTCTTATGTGGTTGGAGAACTAATAGAATGAGGGTATCCCTAGGTAAATGGTTCTTATGTCCTAAGCCCAAGGCTAAAGGAGGGTTGAGGGTTGTAGATATTCAATAGGGAGCTTTCAAGCTCTCAACACCTTGGGTCACAAAGGTTGTCCTAAACCTTGAACCCTGTGTGGTCCTAGCTTTTAATGAGGAACCTTGTTCATGTTAGGCATTGAGAGTTTGGAACCTTGTACTACTAAGGGCATTCCCCTTTGGAAATCCCTTTGGATGTCTTTTGAGGCTCTAAAAATTCATATAATTTTTTTAGGTGAAAGGTCATTTATGATTCCATATAGAAAGTAGCTATTTTAATACTAAGAACATGAGTGATAATGACTTTATTAAGGAATCTACATTATTGGAGAAAAAATATTTTCAATACTAAGAACATGAGTGATAATCATTTTATTAAGGAATCTATATTCTTGGGGAAATCCTTGGAAAAGAGATGATCTCAAGTGAAAATACTAGCCTAAGATAAGAAGATACTTTGGGCTCACAAATCAAGATCATCTCCTTGTGATGGAGCAGACTAGACTTATGAACTAGACTTATGAACTGATAACACTCAATCAAAAGGAATACTTGTTTGTGTACATGAAGGAGTCAAGCTAGGTGGGTTCTTCTCATTTTTCACCCATTCCAACCTCTAGATTGAGATAAATGAAGTTTGCAAATTTGTAAATCTAAGATGGAACTTGATAGATAGTAAACTTTGTTGGAGGATCCGATTCTTAAAGGTTTGGCACAAGGACATACCAAAGAACATTTCCATAGTTCTATAGCTAATTGCTATTTTATCCAACTCTAGAACGAAAAGGATAAGCAAGGGTGATGGCAGGGGTAAAAGAATTCTATGACATAGACAAGATGTATTTTGTTTGTTTGTTGCATATCCTCATGCTACAAGGATCTAAAAACTTATAGAGATTCAACTAGGGAGCCTATATATAAAAAACCATTCTTTTTTGGGATTCTCATAAACTCAATTAGGAGATCTGGATACAACTTAGAGCACATGAAATTTGGTTCATTTGGGTGCCCAAAACTAGTTTTTCAATTTAATGATGTGGTTATTAATCCTAAAGAAAATTTTTAGTGGGGTCTAACAATTAAAAAAGAGATTTACTAAAAAGGAGGTTTTGAAGTTCAACCAATGCCATTCCTCACTAGTATTAGTTGAAAAGAATGCAAATATACAAACCCCTTTAGGGTTAGACTTAGGGTTTCTAACCCATGTGCCTTTTATCACTCTTTTGTGTTAGGGCTAGTCCACATATGATCACATGATGTTGAGATGAATCCTCAACACCTTCCCTCAAGACTATGGGGAATGGAGAGGGATGAGCATTACATTCCATCACACACCCCTTTAATGCGAATGTACTTCCTCTGCATCAAATGAAGGACTTGCTGGTGTTTCTCAAAAAGCTCTTTCCTAAGTGGTTTGGTAAAGATGTCTATAACATTCTCCTTGCTATCACAATGTTGCAATATGATGTATCATGTCACCAAGTAACACTCTTTTTCTAATGAAGTGCTCTTTGACATCAATGTGCTTTTTCTTGGAGTGATATATTGGATTCTTGGCTAATGCTTGAGCTAATTCATTATCACGGTATATTGTTGTTGGCTTTGACTCATCAAAGTAATATGTTTCTAACAATGTCTTTTGTGCCATATAGCCTCACATGCATCTGTTGTGAGTGCTCTATATTTTTCTTCTATTGAAAACAAAGAAGCAATTGGCTACTTGTCAAACAACCATGATATAGCACCTTGACCAAGGAAAAAAGCATATCCTTGTATGGATGCCCTGGTCTCATGATCTCCTACATAGTCACTATCACAATATCCATGTAACCTTGGCTCAACCTGGGATGACTTCCTTTATATTCAATTCCAAACTATCTTGTACCTTTGATGTACCTTAACTTTCTCTTAGATGCATTCCAGTGAGACTGTTTTGGATTTGCCATAAATTGTATTAGTGAACTCACTACACAACAAATATCTGGCCTTGTGATAGGCAGATATATAAGAGACTTGATGAGCTACCAATAGTACTTGTCATTGATTGTAGGCTTTTCTAGATGTTTTGTTAGTTTCAAACTATTCTCCATGGGGGTGGTTGCAATCTTGCAATCTACCATATAAAACTTTTGTAGGATATTATCCACATATTTTTGCTAGCTCATGAAGGTGTTGTTTGATTCTCTCCATCAATAGTGCATAGGTCCAAGATCTTTCATGTTGAGCTCTGCAAATGAGTCTTGTTTCAGCTTGCTAATAAATTTTGCATTGCTATCACATTTAGATCATCTACATACTAAAATACAATAGCAATGTCTTCCCCTTTATCTTTGTAGTAGAGAATATGATAGATCTGCATTGGACTTCATGCATCCGAGATTAGTAGAATACTTGTTGATTTTGCTATACCAACTTTTGGTGCTTACTTTAATCCATAGAGACTCTTTTTGAGATGGGAAACCTTATGCTCTTTCCTGGTTCAACATACCCTATTAGGCTTGCATGTAGACTTTCTCATCTCAGGAACCATTGAGAAAACCATTTTTGACATCTACCTAGTACACATCCCATCTAAGGAGTGTCGGTAGTGATATCAAAAATATTATGCAATCCATGTTTGGTACTAGAGCATAAGTCTCATTATAATCTTGACCATATTGTTGTGCAATACCTTTTACAACTAGTCTAGCTTTGTATCTTTCAATGATTCCATCTAGATTGTACTTCACTTTGTAAACCCATTTGTTTGCAATGGCCTTATTTCCTTACCATTCTGGGTTGCCAACTGCATCCTCAAAGTACACTGGCTCCTCCGTAGCCATGATGTAGTCATAAGAGCATAATATTAGTGGTTTAAATCTAAATCAATTTGCATTTTTGAGCATATGTCAACCTTGCCTAGTGGTATGCTTTGTATGGTAGAGTGTCTGAGTTGCTACTCTTTTGGTGGATTCTTTGGAAATTTTTTATCTTCTTCATGGGTTCTTCATCAACCTTCTCTATAGGTGACTAAGTAATCGTTGTGACCATCTCCTATGTATTTGATTTTTTCATTCTGGTTCTTCATGAAAAATTAGAGATTATGACCTTTCGATTGATGGCATCATACATGTATGATTTGCTCTCTTCACCATAGCCAACTTTTTGCACATGTACGTAGGCATATGCTATGCAACCAAATATGCAGAGATGTCCAATCCATCGCTTGTATTCAGTGAATGCCTTATAAGGTGTCATAACCTAAATCAATTCAATAGGAAGCCGATGAAGCAAGTAGTTTACAATGTGAATTGCCTCTACCCAATACTAATTTGGAAGATACTTCTCATGGAGAATTGCTCTAGCACTATTTGCTAAAGTCACATTCTTCCTTTCAACTATTGAGTTCTGTTGAGGGGTATCTACACATGTGAATCATCTTTGAATTCCATTACTTCTGCAAAAACACATGAATGATGAAGACATGTATTCACCTCCTTTGTTTGATCTTATGGTTTTTATCTTTTTTCCTATCTAGTTCTCTACCATGGATTTGAATTCTTGAAATCTAGAAAAGATGTCAAATTTCACCTTCAAAAAATATGCCTAATAATATCTATTGTAGTCATCAATGAAAGTCAAGTAGTACAATGAACCATTGATGCTGCGGGTCTATGCATAACTCTATACATTTGTATGAATCAAATCAATAATACCTCTTGCTCAAGAGGTTCTTCTACCAAATTTTTCTCTCTTTTGTTTTCCAAAGCAACGTGCCTTGTAAAATTTTCCAAGAAATTGTAGTTTTAAAATGCCTAGTGCCATGTTTTGATTTCTCAATTGTATCAAGCTTTTGAAATTAGGATGACCATATCTCTTGTGCCGTATTGCAGAAAGTGGCATGGGTTGGAGGCAGTCGATAGAGCGGCGAGGAAAAGCGAGCGGGCCCAAAAAAGCGAGCGAGCTTTTCCACAATTTCCTTATCGAGGTATTCAACATAGCTTTGTGGAAACCACTATTTGGGAAAATTATCGAAAATAAAACTTATGTTACTATGTGTAACTATACCAATATTGCGAATTATAGTCTACCTTAACTTCCAATTGGAGCCATACTCACATTATGCAACAATAGTATGTGGTTTGAAAGAAACCGAATTTCCACTCCAAAGCGGATTCCATTACTGATACAACAATTCTTTTGCATTTGAAATGGGTCTTATTATCAAACTCCTTCAATAATCAAAACAAATGCGTTGCTTGATATGTTGAACTTAGTAACATAAACATCACTTCACCCATATGTGGGGAAAAAAAACTTTCTGTAGACTTCATAGCATGGGATTGCATCAACACTTATGACATTCAAAATGGTTCTTCTTATTAAAAGTGTTATCAACCATGAAAGAAAATGTTTAAAAATAGTTCACCCATATGTTGAAAAACCTAAGTGTCATTTATGACATTCAAAATTGTTCTTGCAACCATCCTGTAGTTCCTAGAGATTTTGCCCATACTTCCAACCCCTTCCCTTCAACCACTAAGAGGTATCTAATAGTTTTATAGAACACTTGAGATATCATCACCTCCTAATACAAAACCATTATTACTATTTGTAGAACACTTGAGATATCATCACCTCTTAATACAAGACCATTCTTACTATTTGTAGAATACTTGAGATATCATCACTCCTTCCCTTCAGCCACTAAGAGGTACCTAATACTTTTGTAGAACACTTGAACCATTCTTACTATTTGTAGAACACTTGAGATATCATCACCTTTTAATACAAAACCATTCTTACGGTTTGTATAACACTTGAGATATCATCACCTCTTAATATAAGACCATTCTTAGTATTTGTAGATCACTTTAGATATCATCGTCTCTTAATACAAGACCATTCTTACTATTTGAGAGATTAATGGATTAAAGGTTTGAAGCTCATAGGAGACGAAGGAAGAGAAAGTCAGTTTCGACATGAGGACAATAAAACTAATTGGAATATTTTGACTTATGTATTATACCTTTTTGAAGACTATGAATTGAAGTCAGTTTCAACATTAGGATGATAAAACTAATTAGAATATTTTGACTTATGTATTATATATTTTTGAAGACTATGAATTTTAATGAGGAGAGGCATGCACACTACTTAGTAAATACACTAGTACTACTACTAGCCTACGACTATTAAGCCTAGTAGCACCAGTGTGATTTTGAGCCTTGTATCAGCCTTTTGATAATTTTCTTTCATCTTTAGTGCAATAGAAATTATTCCTTCTATCAGAAGAATCTTGCCAAATTTATTCAAAGTGATGATTTTGTAGTCTACAGCCACTATCCTCTGACTCTCAAAAATATATTAAATGTGAGCACCCATTTATCTTGTTTGATTAACCCTAGACTATGCTGCGATAGGACATTACTAGAACAAAGAAAAAAATAATTGATATGGCGATGCTCGGTGTGAAATAACCAAATTAAGGATTTAATAAGAAAGAAAACAATCAGAATCAATAGGCTATTCAATGGCTCAAATCTGCACAGAAATTATAATGTGCCTCCCAACTCTTATGCATTCCAGCTCCTCATGTTTGACAACAATGCAAACAATAATGAAATCACATTATCTTTAGTTTCAAAGTAAGCAAAGCACCAAAAATAAATGCAAACGTATTGGATGACGAATAAATAGGTATAGATATAGATAGACCTATATATATGCATTCATAGATATAATGATGATTAAAGTTGGACGGTATAATAATATTATGTGTACTATCATTGGGATTAGGACTACTATTGGTAATATTGTATGTAGTAGTAGGAGAACTACCATTAAGGAACACTCAAATAAAATTACTAATGGTGGTGATAAAACTACCACTAGTAGTTTGGTAATTACCCCTAACATCTACAACAAATATTTGATGGGTAGCTAGTATTAGGTCAAAAGGCCCCAATTGTGCTATAATAATGGACCAAAAAAGGGAGTGCTATAGCATCACCTAAGGGTCACTTTTTATCCATGAAAGAAACAAGTCGGTGCAACCTAGGTCATACAGATCTAGGTCATGTGGAGTGGTTCGCGTCTCTTTCCTTGACAAAAAAGTTACACTACCTTTGATAGTAACTACAAAGATTGCTGCCATAGTGCCGTAGAGTAGCCCCTAGGTTGCACCATCATCCCTTTTTGCTTTTGAGCCATTAAGTTTGATCCACTGATTTTATGTAGAATTATTCTACTATATGTTCACATGTCCTTAATAGGATCTTGATATAATCCCTTCCATTGTAAGTACTTTTACTTCAAGTTTCACATATCCTTAACAAACCACTAGGCTTCAACACAAATTCATTCTTATGTTTTAAGCCTTAAACTCAAACACCCTTGTAAAAGGGATAATGTATTAAAGCTACATTCAATCCATCAAATCTTTTGAATAACAGTTCTATTGAAAATTCATGTATCATCAATAGGATTTCATCCATTATATGTTCATTTGTCTTTAATAGTATGTCTAAAAATTCATGTATCTTCAATATTATTTCTCTCATGTGTTCCAATATCTTCAAAAGGATACCTTTATTTAATAATGTCCAAACTTGAGCATTGATTTGTATTTATCAAACACAATTTCACTCCACCTATTCTTTAGAATGAAATTTTTTCGCCAAAAGTGGGCCAAATGTAAGGTCTTTCCACATATTCTTAAGAATGAAAATTTTGGCCTTACGTTGGCAAGTCTATGGAATGAGGGTAAGGCCAAAGTCTCTGGTACGGTGCATTAGGTCTTGATTAATTCTTCTTTAGGCTTGAATATTTAATGCATTAACTTCACAACTATTATTTATGCTTGAACTTGTAATGTATTAATTTCATGACTTAGGATTTTATGAAGTTATATCTAACATGTCCCAAATTTAATGGAAATTAATATCCTACATAACACAACAAAGTATCATCATATCCCTTCCCAAAATCAATGCTACCTAGCAACTCTCCTGGCATTTTCACTGCCTTGCATTTGAGTTAGCTATGATGAAGAATGTTGCCTGCCTTTGGAACCTCTTAGAGTTACCGTTAGCATGATCTAATTTCATGTACCCCAAAACTTGAGACTTGGAGATTTCCATATCACACCAGCGGTAGCTATCTTGTCCACTCTCAATGCTAGTAAGAGCTAGGCCCCATAGACCGGTAAAAGAAGTCTTTTTGGAGGTTCAATTTTTTCCCTCCGTCTTCTGCAGGCCCCCTGATGAAATAGGATATATTCATCACCCTACATTTAATGCAATAATTGACAACTTTTTTGGACCTGACTATGTAGTTTACATCCCAAAATTGGTGCTAAAATTGCAGATTGGGAGATTCCCATATCACACCAACGGTAGCTGTCTTGTCCACTCTCAACACTAGTAAGAGCCGCGGTCCCCATAGACTGGTAAAAGAAGTCTTTTTGGAGGTTCAATTTTTTGCCTCCGTCTTCTCCGGCCCCATGACGGAATAGCATATATTCACCACCCTACATTTAATGCAAGAATTGAAAACTTTTTTTGGACATGACTATGCAGCTTACATCCCAAAATTGGTGCTAAAATTGCATACCGGGCATCTGCATTTGCCGGGAGGTGTCCCCAGCGACCCCTTGGACTTGCTCTATTTGTCTAGTTGTGTCTCTCCACAAAAATCGGAGTAGGGCCTATTTTCCCCATCTAGTAAAACTATATGCATCAATATGTATGTATGTATGTATGTATGTATGTATGCATGCATGCATGCATCCATGTATGTATGTACACACACACATATGTATGTATGTATGTGTACTAAAACTACTAAAACTATATGCATCAAATAATGTTGTTGATCAATTTTTGGCATACCCCACCAAAATCAAGACCCCCATTGCAAAGAAAGGTAAGGAACACAAGTGCTTGTTCTTATGCTCATGAGACAACAAAATGCATGACATAGGCAACCAATGGGGTCTTACTTTTGATGTTACTTTTGAGGCCTAAATGCATGAAATAGGTAGCGCGTTAACGTGCTACCTATTTTAGGCATTCAGGCCCTAAAAGTAGGACCCCATATCTTTGGACTTACAAATCCAAATAGGATCATGTCATATATCAAATCGAATGACAAGAACCAATTATATGGTTTTCATGTCCATTTTCTCCATATATCAAAATTGTATGCATCAATATATACATCAATATATACATATATGCATCAACATATACATATACATATATATATATATATATACATACATACATACATACATACATACATACATATACACACACACACACACACATACATACATACATACATACATTTATACATACATACATACATACATACATACCATACATGTATATATTGATGCATACAATTTTGATATATGGAGAAAATGGACATGAAAACCATCTATGATGGGGTCCTACTTTTAGAGCCTGAATGCCTAAAATAGGTAGCACGTTAACGCGCTACCTATTTCATGCATTTAGGCCTCAAAAGTAGGACCCCATTGGCAACACAATGGTGTCCTAGTTTTAAGGCCTAAATGCATGAAATAGACAGCGCGTTAACGCGCTGCCTATTTTAGCCATTCAGGCCCTAAAAGTAGTACCCCGTATCTTTGGACTTGCATATCCAAATGGGGTCATGTCATAAATCAAATCGAACGGCAAGATCCACTTTAGATGGTTTTCATGTCCATTTTCTCCATCAACTAAAACTATATACATCAAATAATGTTGTTGATCAATTTTTGGCATACCCCCCCAAAATCAAGACCCCCATTGCAAAGAAAGGTAAAGAACACAAGTGCTTGTTCTTATGCTCATGAGACAACAAAATGCATGACATGGGAAACCAATGGGGTCTTACTTTTGATGTTTTTATGTATGTATGTATGTATATATATGCATGTACATACATACATACATACATATACATATATATATATATATATATATATATATATATGTATTTATGTATATGTTGATGCATATATGTATATATTGATGTATATATTGATGCATACAATTTTGATATATGGATAAAATGGACATGAAAATCATCTAAATTGGCTCTTGCCATTTGATTTGATATATGACATGACCCCATTTGGATTTGTAAGTCCAAAGATACGGGGTCCTACTTTTAGGGCCTAAATGCCTAAAATAGGGAGCGCGTCAACGCACTGCCTATTTCATGCATTTAGGCCTCAAAAGTAGGACCCCATTGGGTTGCCAATGGGGTCCTACTTTTGAGGCCTAAATGCATGAAATAGGCAGCGCGTTGACGCGCTCCCTATTTTAGGCATTCAGGCCCTAAAAGTAGCACCCCGTATCTTTGGTCTTGCATATCCAAATGGGGTCATGTCATATATCAAATCAAACGGCAAGATCCAATTTAGATGGTTTTCATGTCCATTTTCTCCATCAACTAAAACTATATTCATCAAATAATGTTGTTGATCAATTTTCGGCATACCCCCCCAAAATCAAGACCCCCATTGCAAAGAAAGATAAAGAACACAAGTGCTTGTTGTTATGCTCAAGAGACAACAAAATGCATGACATGGGAAACCAATGGGGTCTTACGTTTGATGTTTGTATGTATGTATGTATGTATATATATGCATGTACATACATACATACATACATACATACATACATACATACATACATACATACATATATATATATATATATATATATATGTATGTATGTATGTATATGTTGATGCATATTTGTATATATTGATGTATATATTGATGCATACAATTTTGATATATGGAGAAAATGGACATGAAAATCATCTAAATTGGCTCTTGCCATTTGATTTGATATATGACATGACGCCATTTGGATTTGTAAGTCCAAAGATACGGGGTCCTACTTTTAAGGCCTGAATGCCTGAAATAGGCAGCGCGTTAATGCGCTGCCTATTTCATGCATTTAGGCCTCAAAAGTAGGACCCCATTGGCAACAAACACGCTGCCTATTTCATGCATTTAGGCTTCAAAAGTAGGACCCCATTGTGTTGCCAATGGGGTCCTACTTTTGAGGCCTAAATGCATGAAATAGGCAGCGCGTTAACGCGTTGCCTATTTTAGGCATTCAGACCCTAAAAGTAGCACCCCGTATCCTTGGACTTGCATATCCGAATGGGTTCATGTCATATATCAAATTGAATGGCAAGATCCAATTTAGATGGTTTTCATGTCCATTTTCTCCATCAACTAAAACTATATTCATCAAATAATGTTGTTTATCAATTTTTGGCATACCCCCCCCAAAATCAAGACCCCCATTTTGCTGTATGTATGTAAGTATGTATATATGTATGTATATACATACATATATATCTATATGTGTATATATGTGTGTGTGTGTGTGTGTGTGTGTGTGTGTGTGTGTGTGTGTGTGTGTGTGTGTGTGTACACACACACATGTATGTATGTATGTATGTATGTATCTATATATATATATATATATATATATACATACATACATATGTATATATTGATGCATATATTGATGCATATCTTGATGTATATATTTATGCATACAGTTTTGATTGATGGAGAAATCAGGCATGAAAACCATCTAAATTGACTCTTGCCGTTCGATTTGATATAGGACATGATTCCATTGGGATTTGTAAGTCCAAAGATACGGGGTCCTACTTTTAGGACCTAAATTCCTGAAATAGGTAGCTTGTCAATGTGCTGCCTATTTCATGCATTTAGGCCTCAAAAGTAGGACCTCATTTGGTCCTACATGGGGTCCTACTTTTGAGGCCTAAATGTATGAAATAGGCAGTGCATTGGCGCGCTACCTATTTTAGGCATTCAAGCGCTAAAAGTAAGACCCCATATCTTTGGAATTACAAATCCAAATGGGGTCATGTCATACATCAAATCAAATGGCAAGAGCCAATTTAGATGTTTTCATGCCCATTTTATCGATTTAATAAAACTATATGCATCAAATAATGTTGTTTATCAATTTTTGGCATACACCCTTAAAATCAAAACCCCCATTGGAAAGAAAGGTAAGGAACACAAGTGCTTGTTCTTATGTTCAGGAAACATTAAAAAAGAGGCCTAGTAGCCCAAAAAAGGCAGCGCATCAATGCACTATGATTTTTGGGTTGCCAGGTCTCTTTTTTGTTGTCTCACGAGCATACATATGGAGGTTATTATACAATATAACTAAGAAGTAGTATTGAAGTAGTTCTACAATTTGGATGCATTAAGAGCATTCATATAGCAAGGAAGAATATAATAATTGAATACATTTTTTTTTCAATACATATTGCTAGTGAGACTACCAAAAAGAGGCTCTACCCCTCATGATGTCTCTGGATACAGAATATGAGATTGCTTGAGGCTTGGATTGCAGCTGGAAACATTGCGTGGGCAAAGCCACTATATGCCTCAAGTGTTGGAAATTGATATATGGCTCAAGTGCTAGAATGTGCAAATCATGGCCAAAATCAAGACCCCTTGGAGATTCCATGAGGACTATCCTTTTACTACTACACACGTCACCTTTAGTCGAGGGCAGAACCATTCGTCGTCATAGGCAGCAGGTTCATGGGACCCCATCCCATGATCCAAGGCATTATTCAAAGACAAAGTATTTCTGACCATTCCCAAATTGAGTTTGCCAATTCCTAATCTGATTGATTTCGTTTACTGGACTTGCAATGCTTGCAAAGCCCTTGCTTAAGCTTGAATGAGCCTCTTGATTTTGGGGGTATAATGGTCAAAAATGGCTTAACACGCCCAAAATCAAGAGGCTCATTCAAGCTTAAGCAAGGGCTTTGCAGGTCTTGTTTTTGGGTGGCAAAAGCACGAAAAATGACAGCGCATTAAGGTGTTGCCATTCTTATGCTTCCCCCCTCCAAAAACAAGACCCCCAAGCTATTCATTAGAGACACCAAAATGAGGAGAAGGATGATGTGAGGAGTAGAGGAGCTGGCCAATGAGGGGAGGGACAGCCTTGGAATTGCCAGCAACAAGCATGATGCAAGGAGGTGAGAAGGCAAAGAAGCAAGGAGGTGAGGAGGTGAGGAAGCAAGGAGGCGAGGAGGCAAGAGGCAGTCTTGAAGGGCAACAAGAGGGTGGAGGTGGCCGAAAGAGTAAGCAAGAAAGGGAGGGATGGAGATTGCTTGTAGGAAATGCTTGGATTAATGCTACAAATGCCATTTTTTTGTGTGTATTTTGCAGCATGAAATGTTTATGGCATTTTTCTTTTAAAAAATACAAAATTGTTGTGATTAATTGCGCTACAAACAACTCAAGCCGTAAAGCACCATGGATTAGTACAACAATATACATCACAAATGGATGCATACACTCATATACATCACCGATGGATGCATACACTTATACTCACATCAATTTCCAATATTGTATTAGATGGACCCTTAGCATATATGTGTGCATAGAAGACCATTTCCTACATTGATCCCTGATTTCATAGTTAAATTATTCCCTTTCTCACATTCTAACATGTGAAGATTTAATGTACATGCATTATGGGCACATTATATTGCAGTTTATGACTAACTTTTTTTATGAATGCATGATACTTGTATATGGTCAAGGAAGGTATATTATCATTTTTGAATGACAACATTACTCTATGCTCCATTTTATCCTATATTAGAAACTATGATCACTAGATATTACATAAATGTATTGCTCCATTATATCCTATACTAAAAACTATTTTGACCCAAATACATAATGCCAATTGAGGTTAGTACTGATGACAAGTGATGAAAACAATCTAATGGTATGAATGAGATCTTGTAAATTTTGGATATATAATATGGGTACTATGTTGATTGAGCTATTTTTCTAAGGGAATATTTTCAACTTAATTACTAAATACATACTTACAATGGTGACCTGATTCCCATCTATATGTATAATTAAGTTTTACTTTGTGTTAAAAAAAAAGCTTTTGCATAAGGTTAAAATTTGAATAGTATTTATATTTGTTTAAGACTACCCATTGAGCTGGCTCCTATCCTTATATTGAACATGATAATGTTCATAAAGATTTTATGAATACAAATAGATAGCATTGGCTCTCTTTTTAGTGGTTGGGAATGAACCCTAAAAGTACCCTAAAATGACTATGTATTCCCTTATTTGTAGCATGGAAGTGATCATGGTAGAGTGGCATAATCCCTATTTTGCTTTTTTCATAGGTTCTTTTTCTACTCATGGTTGGCGGATACACCACGGCATAGATCCGAATAGATATTTGGTTTTTTGCTTCAACTTGCTTGACTAGACTTTCCTTGATGATTGTTTGATTGTGCATGATGAGTAGTCACTGGCTTAACTGATGCATTAAGTGAAATGTTTTCCTTAAAGTTTTTCATACTACAAGATACGAGTTTGCTTATACGGGTGGAAATAAAAGCTTGTTAATGCCTGGTGCATATTTTTCGTTAGATGCAGTAGGATACTAGTTACCGAGTGTCTTTGCCAATTATTTCACTTGAATCATGCTCCTCTTATGCTTGAGTTTGTGGTCACGTATTGACTTTAACATAATAGTCTATAGGATACTAGATGAGCACTCAACATAGTGGTTAGATGCATTCATTTCTAGTTCCGATAGAACTATCATTCAGACATTGGTCATAATAGAAATATGGAGGGCTAAAATCCTTTTTTGGCTCCCTAAGTTTTTTAAAGCATGGTATTGTCCAGATTACATAGGTATTTTCACTAAGCAAAATTAATCCTTATGATGAAAATGTATTTTTTTTCTTTTGACATAGTTAGTTCTGTTTCCATGTTTTTGGATCGAATGTATGGATGATCTTCTGCAAGCATAAAAGACATGATATGTATATGTAGCACATGATCATGTTTACATATTTTCAGTCATATATTCTACATTGTGATCTATCATTATCTTGCTGTGTGGATGTTCAATCTGAGTAGTGTTTGCTTTTTTTATCGCAAATTTTATGTATTGTTGTGTCTCTACCTCTCCACAACGACTCAAATTGATAGTATGGGGATGAAAGAGAAGTTAATTGTGAGTTTCAGGCATGCCTTCATTGTTGGAATATGTTTAATTTGCTTATGATCACATCAATTGTTCCAATGATATTGAGAGGAATAAGATGCTGGATGAGGTTCTCGCTCGCTTGAAACCTATTTAATCTTGCTCGCTTATTTAGGGCTGCTCGCTTTTCTTCGCTCGCTTTTTGGTAATCCTCCATGGGTTGCTATTGAGCTAACATGACATACAAGTTTGGTATTGAAGCCAGCATCCTGAACAAGCATCCTTCTTTGCATGCTTTTTTCACTAGTTGATATCCTTTGGATTTATCCCTAATTGTGCATTCATCCCCATCGAAGATGATCAATAGCTCTATTTTATCATTTGTGCAACTGAAAAAAGGTTTTTTCTGAGCTTTGGACCATAGAGGACATCTTTCACCAATCCTTTCATACTAGTGAAATTGTTCATAGGGACAATGCCTTTTGCTTGAACTAGATTTGGTGTGTTATCTATAATATAGATAATTTTATTTAGTCCTTCTAATGGTTTCATCTATATAAACCATTATTACTGATGCTTTGTCATGTGAGATGATGCACCACTATTAATATACCAAGGATCTTGATCAGTATGTTCATGGATTCACAATCAATGTCAATGTACATTGTGTCAATGTACAATGTCAATGTCCATTGTGTTAGTTTTTTGTATGTCTTCACTTGAACGATACATTGTGTGAGGTTCATTGGCATAATGGCTATGACTTGGATGTCCACAACCATGATGATTTGCTCCTCCATGGAAATTCCCTCTATTAGTGCTAGATTGACCTCCTTGGTTATACTACTTCTTGTGGCAATCTCTTTCATAGCATGCAAACTTATGATAGTAGTTGCACTTAATGTTTGACATGGTGGATGTGTTCCCTCTTCCTTTAAATCTCCCTCTATTGGAATGATATCCTATGGGATGCTGATGTTGATGCTAATGACCGCTTCTTGAGATGCTCTACCTCTATCTCTACCTACAGCTGTGAATGCTTAATCATTGGAATGATCTTTCTTGCTTGAATGGAATGGCTTGAGCCCTTAGTTCTTCACCAAGCAATTCTGATTGTATTTCTTCTAGTGTTGGAATTTGCCTTTGAATGGCTTGAGTCCTCAGTTCTTCACCAAGCAACACTTGAATGGCTTGAGTTCTTAGCTCTTCACCAATCAACATCTCGAATGGCTTGAGTGTTGGAATTTGAATGACTATAATCTTAACTAGATTCTCGCATCCCTCTCCTAGTCCACTCAGGATGACTTGAAATATCTCTATAGACTTGATAGTCTATCATGTTGCCACAAGGTGATTGTTGTAATGATTGATCCTGAGTACATAAGCATGGCCAATTTCATTGTTGTTACAAAAACTCTAGTTGATCTGGTTTCTAAGTGTAAGAATCTTGGAAGTGTTCTTAGACTCTTCACCAAGCATGACATCTTGCATATTTTTCTTAATCAAATGGTATGCATATTTGTCTTTCTGTCCCAATATGCTTGTGCTTGGGCAATGATAGGATCTACTATAGGTGTGGATATAGTTGGTGCAGGCATAGACCCTTCTTCTTGTGTTGCGGCAATGGTGGGAGTTGCTGCTATGGGTTAATTAAATGGTCTAGGTGTAGACCCATCTACAACATCCCATTTGTCTTGAAGATGGTCTTCATTCTATATTTCCATGGGTTGTAGTTGGAGTTATCTAACTTAGTAGATGCCTCCAAGTTGAGGTTGTGGTGGTAGAGATGATGCAAGAAATAGTAGTGTATGTGACAAAACATTGTCTAAATCAACTTCACTTTGAACTTCTGGTGAAGAAAGAACTGCAATATATAATCCAATTTGTTGCAAATTTTATGTGGCAAATACTATCGAGAATATCCAAGAGGCTATACAAGGCTTAAATAATCTGTAAAAATGCCAAAAAATAGCCAATAGGGCTTTACAATGAAGGCATGTGAGTGCAAAATGAAATGATGTCCAATCTGCGCACTGACCACAAAGTGCCAATGCCTCTAATCTTTGAACTTTGCAGACTGCTCACTGAACTGTGGAAGATTGGGTTTTAGGACATGTGATGATGTGAAACTTCATGTGCTTAATGAGAGGTAAGTGTACTTGTCTGGCAGTGTGTGCCGCATGGCACTATTGACTCATTGTGCTGATGTGGTAGTTGAGGTGGCATTGCTAACTTGTAAGGTTGACATGTCAAAGATGAGATTGAGAGTGCTCTCAACGGAAGCAAGAACGGAAGAAGGAGAGAGAGAGAGAGAGAGAGAGAGACAGAGAGAGACAGAGACAGAGAGCCACACAAGTTTTGGTGGGTGGAGAACCACCCTAATCTTCTTTTTCATTCATTTATATATGTGTTTGAGTATTGTACATAACCGGGGTTAAGGCACAGTGACCTTTAACCCCCACAACCTCCCACTTAAAGGACAATGTGCCTTTAAGGGAGAACAACCAGTGAGCATACTATCCAATGCCCATCAATACACGACAATACTCAAACTGCTAACTAGGTAGACTCTTCGTCAGCATATCTGCAGGGTTATCATCTGTATGAACCTTGACAAGCTCTATGCGCTTGTCCTCAAGTACCTCCCTGATGAAATGGTACCTAACCTCAATGTGTTTGGTCTTTGCATGAAAGACCGGATTCCGTGCTAACTGAATAGCACTCATGGAATCACTATGCAATGTCGGTACACCTGTATGAATCCCCAAATCTCCCACTAGCCGATCAAGCCATATAGCCTCCTTGCAACCCTCTGTGGCTGCAACATACTCAGCCTCTGTAGTAGACAAAGCAACGCACTTCTGTGCGTGAGACATCCATGACACTGCACCACCTGCAAAGGTGAACACATAACCAGAAGTGGATCTCCTACTATCCACATGCCCTATCCACATGCTCTGCATAGTCTGAATCTATGTACCCAAGTACACGCATGTCTCCTTTACCAAAGCAGATGCACATCTCCTTGGTACCCTTCACGTACCTCATGATGCACTTAACTACCTCCCAATGCCTCTTTCCTAGATTAGCCATATACCGGTTAACAACTCCCACTGCAAATGCAATGTCTGGTCTAGTAGCTATCATAGCATACATAAGACTCCCAACCGCTGATGCATAAGGAACCTTGGCCATCATGGCCCTCTCCTCATCTGATTTGGGACTATCTGTATGACTTAGTTTCACATATGGAGGCAATGGAGTACTCACTGCCTTCCCCCCCTCCATATTGAAATGCTGCAATACTTTTGTAACATACTCTTTTTGTGAAAGCCAAAGGAGTTTCCTACTCCGATCACGCGTGATGGGCATACCAAGAATATGACCTGCAAATCCCAAATCCTTCATATCAAAGGCCTCATGCAACCTTGCCTTTAATGCATCTAGCTCATAAGTATTCTTGATAGCCAATAGCATATCATCCACATATAGTGCCAGGATTATCAGGCTACTATCCTTAGCTCTTTTAGTGTAGAGGCAGTGATCAATTTCACTCCTTCTAAAACCCTGGGACCGAATGAAAGCATCAAACTTCTGATACCATTCTCTAGGTGCTTGCTTAAGACCATAGAGACTCCTCTTCAGCTTGCAAACTAAATGCTCTTTGCCCTTTTCTTCAAAGCCTTCCGGCTGCACCATGTAAATTTCCTCATGCAAATCCCCATGCAAGAAAACTGTCTTGACATCCATCTGTATAAGCTCCATATCCTCTACTGCCACTAGTCCAAGCATGCATCTAAGTGTGGTCATCTTCACAACCGGAGAGAATATCTCATCAAAGTCCACACCCTTCTCTTGCTTGAACCCTTTAGCAACCAAACGGGCCTTGTACCTAGGCACATCATCACCTGTGACCTTCATTTTGTAGACCCATTTACATGGCAATGCTTTCTTTCCATGTGGCAAAGAAACCAAGTCCCAAGTCTTATTCTTCATAAGTGAACTCATCTCTGATTGCATAGCATACTCCCACTTGCATTGATCCTCATGCATCATAGCCTCTCTGTAGCAAGAAGGCTCCCCGCAATCAGTAAGCATCACATAGTCTACCCCTGGAACAAACCTATCAGGTGTTCTAAACACTCTAGATGATCTTCTTAAAGGCATTTCAGCTTGCTGTCCCACCTACATATCAGCCACATTTGGCTCATCATTTCCACCAATAGATGATCCATCATCTACCCTTGATTGTATACCTGTGGGAGTACTTGGTGGTACCATTTCTTGCACATTTGGTGCATGGACAGCTTGCTGTCTATCAACATATGCAGGTGGATTCACATCGTGGAAAGTGATTCTCCTTATTTCCACATCCCTCATGGGTGCCTTATGCATCTTCTTCTATTGAAGACCACATCATGGCTGCGTATGATCTTCTTTGCTTCTGGATCCCAGAGATGATAGCCCATCTCTCCACTTTCACCATAACCCAAAAAGATGCATTTCCTAGACTTAGGATCTAGCTTCTTTCAAAGCTCTTTTGGCACATGTGCATATGCCTCACACCCAAATATACACAAATGAGAGTAAGAGGGCTTCTTGCCACTCCATGCCTCTTCAGGAATACCACCATCCAAACTCTTACTATGTGATCTATTGATCACATGCACACATGCACTGCAGTCTTCATTGCCTCAGCCCAAAAACCACCAGAAAGACTTGCATTGGAAAGCATGCATTGCAACCTTTCTTGAATGGTACGGTTCATCTTTTCTCTAACTAGATTTTGCTCTGAAGTATGAGGGGATGTGAGCTCCCTCTTAATCCCACGTGTATCACAGAAATGTTGAAAGTCATGAGAGAGATACTCTCCACCATTGTCAGTCCGTAGGCATTTAAGCGTTCTACCTGACTGATTCTCAACCAAGGCCAGCCATATCCTGAAATACCTAGAACACATCACTCTTCCGAGCTATAGCATAAGCCCACACTTTCCTACTTGCATCATCAATGAATGTCACATAGTATTCAGCCCCACCTAATGACCGTGTAGGCATGGGACCACATATATTTGAATGCACCAAATCAAGCATTTCAAACTCTTTCTTTCCCCTTCTTTTATGGGCTGATTTAGTCTGCTTCCCATAGAGACAATGCTCACAAAATTCAAAATCAAAGAAACTCAAATGCGGTACATAACCCAAATGGCATAAGAGTTTCATTCCATTCTGGCTCATGTGCCCCAACCTGCAATGCCACAAAGAAGTGCTTGGCTGCTCGGTTATTGCAACAACATGATCAAATACCCCTGATACATGTAAGGGATACAAAGTCCCACACTTGGCATCCCTGGCCAAAAACATAGAACCCTTTTGAATTTCCCAACTCTGAAAGCCAAAAGTGGTATGAAAACCAGCAGCATCTAGCTGACCCACTGAAATAAGACTCTTGGTCAGCTTAGGCACATGTCTCACATGTTTCAAAACAAATGCAGACCCATTTGCAAAAGAAAACTTTATGTCACCAGCTCCCACTATGTCACATGCATAGTCATTTCCAAGATGCACACAACCTGTCTTTCCACTGTCATAAGTGGAGAACCATTCCCTATGGGGAGTAACATGGAATGAAGCACCAAAATCCGAAATCCAATCCTGGGAATATGCATGATCTAAAGTGGTAAGCAACTCTGCAGATAAACTAGACATGAATAGAACATCATTGTCACTATCATGTGTGATTGCATTGATCTCCTCGATTTTCACCTTTACTTTGTCCTCCCTTGGACTCTCTTCCTTTTGATTTGCACCCCAATTTGCATTCTTTTTCTTATCCTTTTGCTCTCTTTTTAGCTTGTAGCAATCCTTTTTCATATGGCCCTTCTTGCCACAATGGTAACACTCAATGTTCCGTGCCCTGGATTTGCTACGAGACTTCCCTCTTTCTTGGGACTTCCCCCTGAACTGTGATCTGCCCCTTTGCACATTTAAGGCTGCATCCTCCTTGTTGCCATCCATAGACTTCCGTCTAATCTCCTCGGCCAACAAGCTACCCACAACATCATCAAATTTCAGTACTCCACCAGGTGCAGAGAAACTGATAGCTATACGGAAGGTATCCCATGAGGATGGCAATGAACATAAGAGAAATATTGCCTTAGTCTCCACATCAAAATTCATCTTCTGAGCCTGAAATTGGCTGAAAATAATATTGAATTCATTCAAGTGAGAAGCAATGGATACCCCTTCCTTCATCTGCAGCTCAAACAACCTCTTCATGAGGTAAACTTTATTAGAGGCAGTTTCCTTCTCATAAGTGGCACACAGTTTCTTCCACAAATCTTCCGTAGTTTGCTCATTCACTACTGTGAAATAAACTGACTCTGTAAGATGAAGTCTAATAGTAGACTTTGCTAATGCATCCAACTCATTCCAATCATCCTCAGACATATTTGTAGGCTTAGCTTCAATCCCTGCCAAGGGTTTAATCTGCTTCTTTTGAATAAGCACATCCCTTATTTGTTCTTTCCACAAAGAAAAGTTTGTCCCATCAAACTTTTTAATGTTGAAAAACTCCTTTTCAGAAATGGAAGAGAACGCCATGATGCAAATGAAACAAAATCCCAAATGCTAGTGCTTGCAAGAGAGAATCACACCAAATACCAGGTGCACCCAAATGTGTATGCCACAATAGAGTGAAATATCACCGAAACTCATGTCTCAAAGCATCTGACTCATGTGCATACACTATGCATCCAAATGGCCTATAAATCATCCATGCAACCCAATGCATACCACGAATGAGCGCACACTGCTCAAATTGCAACCAGAGTGATCTGCAGAAGGTATACTCAAGAAATCATGGTCCTACGGTAATGTGCGCTATTGAAAATAGAACCTAAGATGCCTCAAAACATGGGCGCCATTGCATAATCGGACTCAGCAAGAAAATCTGCAAATATCTCTCTTCTGCCGGAACTCCAAAATCCCAACCGATGAGTGAGAAATGGGAGTCAACACTTATCCACTGCCATGTGGCATAAATCTAAGGTTTCAAAACCTTAGAATGAAAATGCATAACAGAGAGACGAAATCGAATACACAGAGATCTATAACTCTGAAAATCCTCCACCGAATCATGCAAAAACTGACAGGTAATTGGGCGTCCGGAACGGAATGGGACAGACGGTTTTGGAAACCGTGGTCTCAATCACTGGGTCCAACACACGGACTGAAAAACTTTTTTGGAAACAGAGCTGTTTGTAAACTCCACGGGAGTGCAAATGATGAGCAACATAGAAGTTTTAGGACCTCCTAAGTCCACCGGAGCTAACAGATCTGCAAATGGTTGCTCCAAACTTGAGTTCCAACACCCGGGAAAAAAATGCAGAAACTGACACAGTGAGCCAAAAATCCAATGAAATGATCCCCGATTCAAGAATGAAGGTGTTTCCAAGCTCCTGAAGTGAAGTGGACACCAAAAGCAAGCAATAGTTGCCTCTACAAGTCAATACGGAGTCTCTGTCATCGAACAGAACAGGAAAAAGCTCAAAAAACGACTTTTTTTTTTGAAAACACTTAACAGGCTCTCAAAACCACTTCGCAAAGCCAAAGTGACTTTTCCAAAGGTTCCTCCAAGGTCTCTACACACTTGAATGCAAGTAAAGTCACCCACAAAGCTTCCCACAGAGCTTCTCCTTCCTCCCACAGAGCTGCTGAGCTTCTAAGCATTCACGCACGCTCAGCTAGAACCGGGGCTCTGATACCAGTTGAGAGTGCTCTCCAAGAACGGAAGAAGGAGAGAGAGAGAGAGAGACAGAGACAGAGAGCCACACAAGTTTTGGTGGGTGCAGAACCACCCTAATCTTCTTTTTCATTCATTTATATATGTGTTTGAGTATTGTACATAACTGAGGTTAAGGCACAGTGACCTTTAACCCCCACAGAGGTGGTGGTCGAGGTCTCTTGTCGGGGTAGGTTGATTGGTTAATGATGATGTGGACAATGGTAGGGCTGCATTGTGATGCTGACATGGCAGATGTGCCATGTGGAAGAATAGGATGACATGTGTCAGTTCTTAACCAAGCCCAAGGGTGATTCCGCCCAAGGTGATGAGGTAGAAGATTGAACAAAATCTATGACGATGCTCCAAATCCTAGGTAGTGCTCTGCCATGTGAGGCACCATAATCCTACTGAGCAACAAGAGATTCAATCCCAAATAGAAGACCTTTTGGCTTGAGTCTTGATTCGACCCAGCATTACACCATTCAGGGCACCTGTTCTTCTTGTCAAGAATAACAATTGGACTTTTTGGATGTGCATTGATTATCGTGCCTTGAGTAAAATATTAGTGAAGAATTGATACCCCATTCCGAGAGCCAACGACCTTCTTGACAAATTGAAAGGAGCCACAATATTTAGAAAAATTGATCTTAAGTCAGGATATCATCAAGTGAGAGTAACCAAGCCGAATATTTTTAAGACTGCTTTTAGGACCCAATTTTAAACTCCATCGATTGTTCTGTTGTCTTGTCCATCTTTGTGTTGGAGCATCGGCTGGTTTGTGTCTGAGGCTTTTGGGCCATCATTGCTTGGAGTGATGCTGAGTTGAGGTTGAGGCTAGGTCAGTTCTATGTTGTTGTGCAATGTGCGTAGATTGCCTATGCAACATCCAAAAATAGTGAAACATGGCAAAAAATATCCAAAAATAGTGAAACATGGAAAAAGTAGAATCTCAAAAGACTCTATGATTTCTATATGTTAGTGTGACCAAGTTAGGTGGTAGAAGGTTCTATTAGGTGAGATTGAGAGATTCATGGACCTGATTGAGAGATGAGTGGTGGAGAAATTAGTGGATCTGGAGGTGCTCTCCATTGGGCATATGCATTGTATCACTTGCCTACATAAGGGCAATTCTACTCATGAATAAACACATCTTTTTCCTCCATTTTTGGTAGTCTCCATGCTTCCATTTCTAGTATCAGAGCCACTCCATCCTCCTTGAGTTTCCATCCCACTGTGCTAGGTCATCATCTTCCTCCCCATGTCTATCCTTTCTTCTCCCCATCTGCTACACCATTTCCCAAGCCCTCAAGCCCAATCACCCTCTTGATAGGGTGAACCTCTTGCTAGGAGGAATTAGAGAATGCTTGTGCCCTCTACCCATGTCGACACAAACAATAGTCTGCACTATTTCATGTAATGTGAGTTGTGACATGAAATAGTGCAGACTGTTGTTTGTGTCGACATGAACGGAAATGGACGGAAATCTATTCCAATGAACAGAAATTTTCTCTCAACGGAAGTGAATGGAAGAATCTCACAATCACTCAAGAGAACTCTCAATCTCACAATCTCTCTCACACTCTCAAGAATCTCAATGTCTCAGCGGAAAAAGCTCTGATACCATGACAAAATATGAAGAGGGGAGAGGAGAAGAGTGGAGATGAGGAGAGAGGGCACAGCTAGAGAGCACACCACAAATGACTAACTGTACACTAGAATTAGTTGAAAAAATAGAATATATACAAACCCTTTTAGGGTTAGGGTTAGGGAATCTAACCCTTTCCTTTATAGCACTCTATAAGGTTAGTGCTATGCACATATGATCACGTGATGGTGCTATGCACACATGATCACATGATGTTGAGCGTGAACTCTCAACACCTTCCCTCAAGATCAACATCATGAAGTAGGCCTTCCCTCAAGATGATGATTCTGGGGAAGCAAAGAAGGACTGAGCATTACATTCCATCACACCCCTTTAATGGGAATGTCCTTCCTCTGCATCAAACCAAGAGCTAGTCGGTGTTTCTCGAATAGCTCTTTACCGAGTGGTTTGGTAAAGATGTCTGCAACATTTTCTTTGCTATCACAATGTTGCAGTGTGATGTCACCAAGTAGCACTCTTTCTCTGATGAAGTGCTCTCTGACATCAATGTGCTTTGTCCTGGAGTGATATACTGGTTGGCCAATGCTTGAGCTGATTGATTATCACAGTATATTGTTGTTGGCTTTGACTCATCAAAGTAATCTATTTCTGACAATAGTCTTCTGAGCCATATAGCCTCACATGCACCTGTAGTGAGTGCTCTATATTCTGCTTCAAAGAAACAGTTGGTTGTTTGTTTGACAACCATGATATAGCACCTTGACCAAGGAAAAATGCATATCCCTGTGTCGATCTCCTGGTCTCATGATCTCCAGCATAGTCACTGTCACAGTATCCATGCAACCGTGGATGACTTCCTCTGTATTCTATCCCAAACTGTCTTGTACCTCTGATGTATCTCAAGACTCTTTTGGCTGCATTCTGTTTTGGATTTGCCATAAACTGTGCTAGTGAGCTTACTGCATAACAAATATCTGGCCGTGTGATTGTCAGATATATAAGAGATCCAATGAGTTGCCTGTAGTATCTGTCATTGATTGTAGGCTTTTCTGAATCTTTAGTAAGTTTCAAACTCTGTTCCATGGGAGTGGCTGCAATCTTGCAATCTGCCATATGAAACTTCAGGAGACTGTCAACATACTTGAGCTGACTCATGAATGTGCTATCTGAATCTCTCCAGAACTCAATTCCAAGACAATAGTGCATAAGTCCAAGATCTTTCATGTCGAACTCTGCAGATAAGTCTTGTTTTAATTTTTTGATGAAGCTATCCTTGCTTCCTGTCACAATCAGATCATCTACGTACAAAAGTGCAATAGTAATGTCTTCCCCTTGAACTTTGTAGTAGAGAGTATGATCTGCATTGGACTTCATGTATCCTAGATCAGCAAAATACTTGTCAATTCTATTGTACCAACTTCTGGGTGCTTGCTTTAAGCCATAGAGACTTTTCTTGAGATGGCAAACCTTGTTCTCCTTTCCTGATTCAACATAACCGGTTGGTTGTTGCATGTAGACTTCCTCGTCTAGATAACCATTGAGAAATGCATTCTTGACATCGAGCTGATACACATTCCATTTACTGAGTGTCGCTAGTGATATCAAGAACCGTATGGAATCCATCTTTGCTACTGGAGCATAAGTCTCATCATAATCTTGACCATATTGTTGTGCAAATCCTTTTGCAACTAATCTTGCTTTGTATCTCTAAATACTGCCATCTGGATTGTACTTCACTTTGTATACCCATTTGTTGGCTATGGCCTTCTTTCCTGGTGGAAGGTCGCATTATTCCCAAGTGTTATTTTTATACAAAGCATCCATTTCTTCATCCATAGCAGTTTGCCATTCTGGCTTGTCTACAGCATCTTCGAAGTACACTGGCTCTTCTGTAGCCATGATGGTAGTCATAAGAGCATAGTTGGTGGTTTCCACCTGAATTGCTTTGCCTTTCTGAGTATATGTCAATCTGGCTGGTGGTCTGCTTTCCCTAGTAGACCGTCTGAGCTGCTATGGTGCTGCTTGGGGTGTTGCTGGCAATTCTTGCTCTTCTTCATCAACCTGTTCTATAGATGACTGTGAAGTCGATGCTTCTATCTCCTGTGTAGGTGAGGTTTTCCATTCTGATTCCTCATCAAAGATTACATCTCTGGAGATAATGACTTTGTGGTTGATGGGATCATACAATTTGTATGCTTTGCTTTCTTCACTGTAGCCAACCATGATGCATTTGCGTGACTTCGCATCCAATTTCCTGTGATGATCATCATGTATGTGGGCATATGCTATGCAACCAAATATGCGGAGATGCCCAATGCGTGGCTTGTGTCCAGTGAATGCTTCATAAGGAGTCATACCTTGTATCGGTTCGGTAGGAAGCCGATTAAGCAAGTAGTTAGCTGTAGCTATTGCTTCTGCCCAATACTGATTCGGAAGATGCTTTTCACTAAGCATTGCTCTAGCACTGTCTGCTAAAGTCGCATTCTTCCTTTCAGCTCTTGCATTCTGCTGAGGAGTATCTGCACATGTGAATTGTCTTCGAATGCCGTGATTTTTGCAAAAGTTCATGAATGCTGAAGACATGTATTCACCTCCTCTGTCTAATCTCATGACCTTGATCTTTCTGCCTGTTTGGTTTTCTACCATGGCTTTGAATTCTTGAAATCTGGCAAACACTTTAGATTTCTCTTTCAGAAAGTAGACCCAACAATATCTGCTGTAGTCGTCGAAAGGTCAAGTAATAAAGTGAACCATTGATGCTGTGGGTCTGGGCATAACCCCATACATCTGTATGAATCAAATCAAGAATACCTCGTGCACGAGAGGTACTTTTGACAAAGTTGGTCCGCTTTTGTTTACCGAAGCAGCATGCTTCACAAACTTTTCCAAGAAACTGTAGCTTCGGAATCCCAATTGCCATATTTTGATTCCTTAGATCTAACAAGTACTTGAAGTTGACATGACCATATCTCTTGTGCCATTTCGCAGATAGTGGCATCTGTTGCATTTGAGCTGACATGGCATGCTTATCTGGTACTGTAGCTAGCATCCTGTATAAGCATCCTTCCTTGACACCTTTTGCTACTAGCTGACCTCTTTTGGATGTCTCTGATAGTGCATTCATCACCATCGAAGATGACTTTGTAGTTGTGTTCCGTCATTTGACCTACTGACAAAAGGTTCTTGCTGAGTTTCGAAACATAGAGCACATCTTTGACTAATCCTTTTGTACCAGTGAAATTGTTCATAGGGATAACACTTGTCCCTTGAACCAGATTCGGTGTATTGGTCTGCTGTGTAGATGACATTCTTTTGACCTTCTAATGGCTTCATTTCTGTGAACCATTCCTGATGATTTGTCATATGAGATGATGCATCGCTGTCGATGTACCAAGGATCCTGTTCCACTTGGTCGACTTGATAGCTGAAATCCTCTTTGGGATTGAAATCAGTGTCTAGGTGCATTGTATCAATCTGATGCAATTCCTCACTTGCAAGAAACATATTTCCATGTTCATTTGCAAAATGACTGTGACTAGAATGTCCACCACGATGATTTCCTCTTCCTCGGGAATTCCCTCGATTACTGCTGGGGATTGACCACCTTGGTCATACTGCTTCTTGCGGCAATCTCTTTCATAGTGTCCAAACTTGTGACAGTAGTTGCACTGGATGTTTGACACATTGGTGGATGCATTCCCTCGTCCTTGGAATCTTCCTCGGTTGGAATGATTTCCTCTTTGCTGATTTTGATGTTGCTGATGCTGATGCTGATTCTGACTTTGATTTTGTTGATGATGACCACTTTTCTGGTATGATCTACCTCTATTTCTGCCTTTGCCTCTGCTTCTGTCTGAAGCTGTGAATGCCTGATCATTAGAATGACCTTTACGTGCTTGAATGGCCTGAGTCCTGAGTTCTTCACCAAGTAGAACTGACTGAAGTTCTTCCAGTGTTGGAATTTGCCGTTGGATGGCAATACTCTGGACTAGATTCTCATATCCTTCTCCTAGTCCATTTAGGATTACTTGAACCATTTCTGCGGGATTCATAGTCTCTCCTGCTGCTGCAAGTTGATTGTTGTAGTCTTTGATGCGGAGTACATAAGCATGACCAGTTTCACTGTTGTTACGGAAACTCTGGTTGATCTGGTTTCTCAGGGTGAGAATCCTGGATGTGTTCTTGGACTTGTAGAGAGCTGCAAACATATCCCATGCTTCTTTTGATGTCTTGACTGTGTTGAGCTGTCCTAGCATGACATCTTGCACATTCTGCTTGATCAGGTGATAGGCATACTTGTCTTTCTTATCCCATTCTACTTGAGCTCGGGCAATGGCAGGATCTGCTACTGGTGCAGAAACTGTTTGTGTAGATGTAGATCCCGATGTAGATCCCGTTGCTAGTGTTGTGACAACAGATGGAGTAGAGCTACTGGTGGCTGGATCGGCCAATGGTCTAGGTATAGATCCATCGACATACTCCCATTTATCCTGAAGCACAAGAATGGTCTCCATTCGGTATTTCCATGTACCGTAATTGGAGTTGTCTAACGTAGTAGATGCCTCCAGATTGAGGTTGCTAGTTGACATGGTGCAAACAATGTACTCAAAAAGTGTCCTGGAAAACTCTGTATGAATCAACTGCAAATACACTAAAGATGCCATGTGAAATTTCTGTACCATCGGTGAAGATAGAAATGCAGTATGTAAGATCTGATCTGTGTTACAAGGCTTGTGGCAATGATGCCGGGAATAGCCAAGAGGCTTTACAAGGCTGAAAATAATGTGCACAATGCCGTGAGATAGCCGAATAGGCTTTACAATGGTGGCATGTGTGTGTGAAATCAAATGGTATCTACCCACTAAACCAATCTGCAATGCCTCTGTACTCTGAAGTCTACTCACTGAACTGATGAACGTAAGGTTTCAGGTAATGTAATGATGTGAAATCGGATGTGAGCATATGGACTGACTTCGAGTAGGTACTAGTCAGGAATTTCAGGCATGGCTTAGATTGGCAACTTGGGGAATTCAAAGCGTCCCCTCTATGGCGATCTAGTCTACTCTGATCTAGATCTAAACCAACCGTCGATCGATGAAAGAGCAGCAAATAATTCCTTTTCTTTTGTTCTTTTTAAGTGCTGGGTCAGATGCGTCGATGTAGAGGCAAATGTGCGTGAAGGAAGTTTTGTCGGCGAGGCTCAAATGTGAGTGTAACTTGCACCGAAATGTATGCGTGATGTAACGAGCACGTAGAGCACGAAAAACCGAGCGACTTTCCTTTTTGGAGCACCCTCAAATTCTTCCTAGATCAAGAGATATGACTTGATCTAGGTGGAGGGGCAAAAGGAGTGCAAATGGTGCTCAATGATGATGTGTCACTGTGAGTCACATGCAGTAATGATGTGGCACTGTGCTTAGCAAGAGGTGTGCCACTGGAGCTCTATGCTGAGGTGGCAGGAGTGTGCACATGCAGTGTGTGCACAGTGTGCCTGGCAAGGGACTGTGCCTGCAGAGGGTCAGTGTTGACTGGACTGCTGAGGTGGCACAGATGATGTCAGCAAGGTGACGTGGCACAGGTGACATGGCTGATGATGTGTCACTGATAGCGTGGCAGGTGACATGGCTGATGACGTGTCACTGATGACGTGTTAGGTGACATGGCAGTCAGTGATGATGTGGCAGTCGGTGATGATGTGGCAATCGGTGATGATGTGGCCTGATGACGTGGATTGCTGATGTGGCAATGTGGATAGGCTGATGACATGGCAATGGTGATGTGGTAGAGGATAAGACAGCTACACGTGGCACATCCGAGTGCCTGATGACGTGGCAATTAGAGGTAAGGTTGCCACATGGCAAAGCTCTATCTGCCACGTGTCGAAACGCGAGGCACCAGAATCTATCCAAGATTTTGACAGAATCTTAGAGATTCTGTCGTCTTCTCCATCTACAAGCATCCTACAACATGCATAGAATGGCTCGTTGGAGCTTGTGCAAGAGTTGTTACGTGCGTGCTATGGCTAGAGGAGCGTGAGCAGCTAGCAGAAGGTCACCGTGCGGGCATAGTCAAGCATTGAGTTGAGTTAAGCCTTCGGTTGAAGTTGCCCGTCCAGTATTGCTATCCGTGGAGGCTATGTAGAAGCTTTGCTTGTTGGGAGGAGGCCTGTGCGTAGGCGCTGCTGAGAGATGCATCATCGTGGGCGTTGGAGCCTTAGGAGGTATCGCTTGCACTTGGAAGGTAGGCTTGCCAGTTGTTGAGGATTGTTGGCGGTGGCTAGTAGCCAATGGATGAAAGACTAGTTGGGAGTCTCTCCAACTAGTTGCAGGTAGGCGTTGCACATCTGACTATCGCTGCAACCATCTACTAGAGAAGGCAATCGAGCCTTGAAGGCGTTGAAGGCTTGATTGTCCTTGCAAGGCTGGACTTTGGAGCTCCGGTCATTCGGAAGTCATGCTATGAGCCCGCAATGCAAGAGAGGCTTGGACGCTCTTTTGCAATGGAAGCGCTACTGTTTGGGCCGCTCTGCAGTTGGTTATGGAGCTGGCTCGTGAGCCGCGACTAGAGGTCCTTGGAGCTATTGTGGGGAGCCGCTCACTGCTCTTTTGTTGCAACCGCCCTTGTAAGCTTAGGCTACAGAATTCTAGAATTGGTGGACGTAGATGGAGCAGCCAGCCGCTCGGGTCGAGGCTCTTCTTAGCGTAGAGACTATCATTGTTGGGCTGTTGGAGCAGGTTGGCTGGAGCACGGGCATCGATAGAAGCTGCCTTGTTGAAGTCGCTTGATGCTGAAGCTGTCGATGGTCATTGGTTGCCCGTGTGCTCTTACAAAGAGAGCTTGAGCTTTCTCTCTATACCTCAAGAGAGAAATCTTTCTCTCTATCTCTTTCGCAAGCAAATAGGAGTAGAACAATATTCTCTCCCTCTCAGTAGATCTTTCACTTGAAGAAGGAGAATATCTCACAAAGACGACCACAAGTAGAACTCTCTTTCTTTCTCTCGAACTCGAAGTAGAACTATGAACGGAAATGGACGGAAATCTATTCCAATGAACAGAAATTTTCTCTCAACGGAAGTGAATGGAAGAATCTCACAATCACTCAAGAGAACTCTCAATCTCACAATCTCTCTCACACTCTCAAGAATCTCAATGTCTCAGCGGAAGACAAGAAAGCTCTGATACCATGACAAAATATGAAGAGGGGAGAGGAGAAGAGTGGAGATGAGGAGAGAGGGCACAGCTAGAGAGCACACCACAAATGACTAACTGTACACTAGAATTAGTTGAAAAAATAGAATATATACAAACCCTTTTAGGGTTAGGGTTAGGGAATCTAACCCTTTCCTTTATAGCACTCTATAAGGTTAGTGCTATGCACATATGATCACGTGATGGTGCTATGCACACATGATCACATGATGTTGAGCGTGAACTCTCAACAAGTTGCTAGAACAATATCTGTCTCATTCCTCTTAGGGGAGGCTGGGCGACACCTCAAGCTAGCTTCAAGTAAAATTTGTGCCGCAATGCTCCAGTATTTGAGGAGAAATCACTGAAAGACTAGTCAGACTTGGTGCAACTATCATGGGTGGTGCTAGATGAGATTTTGCCAACCCTTGCAAGGACATTCTCTGGTATAAGACCCTATCTTTTTACCCACAAACCCCTATCAGAGCTGCACTTACTAGTTCAAATTTTGGCCTCCAAGTTTTGTCTGTCTCTGGTTGCAAATTTTGACAGTTTGGTGGCCTTAATAGTTGACCAAGTCAACTAAAAAAACTTGTCATTGTACTTTGCATTTATGGAGATGACTTAGTGGTGCTCACTTGATTGTGATCAATGACATGCTTATCCAATGGCCACCTCTTGTGAGTCATCTAACCTTCAATACATCAGAGTAAAGAAACCTATCAAGAAAAGGCCCAAGTTTGTCAATTATAGGAAGGTCACAAAGCTTCCAACCAAATCTCAAGCTCCCTACTACTATTAGTGTGCAAAGAACCTTGGTTTTTCACATTTTCTTGCTTGCAATATGCACTTATATAGTGATGGCTCTTTCTGAAGAGTTGTAAAGGGATTAGACACTGCCATTATTGGTAAGAATTTCCCTATGGCTACCAAGACAACGATAGATAAGTTTGAGGGTGAGGGATCTCACACATGGGAGACCAGACTCATGAAAAAGGGAATTTGGAATATTGCTAATGGGAAAGAGAAGAAACCTACTACTAGAGAAGGAGAAGCATTATGGTTACCTAGATATGAAAAGGTGTTAGGGATAATTGCTCTTGGGTTAAGTGATTCCTTTATTCATCACATTGATGGTTTTGAAAGTGCACATGCTACATGAAGGCACCTTGAGACTGTCTTTGGAGCACAGGGGAAATGTTCCAAGTATAGCATGCTCATTAAGTTATTTAATCTAAAGCTGGATAAAGGATAATCAATATCCTCACATCTAAACTCCATGAAAAGTATATTGACTCAAGCATCAAGTTTGATATTGATGATGACATTGTTATTGCTATATTGCTTAAGAGTCTACTTGATGAGTATGGTACCATTGTAACTATTCTCACTAATATACCAGAGTCTTGTTTGGTAGATATAGAGGCAATTCCTCTTGCAAGAAGAAAGAAAGATCAAACAAAGGAATGACTACAAAGCAAGTGAGGCATATCTGGTCAAAAGTAACTTCAAAGGATCTACCAGCAGTAAGAGCAAGATGAAGTGCAATTTCTATGGAAAGCTTGGTCACTTTGAAAAGGAATGCTATGCAAAGAAGATACTTTTAGCAAATCCTATGGAAGAATTAGAGAAAGAAGAAGAAGAACCAGAGGAGATTAAGGATCTCATTTCTTTCACCACCCAGGTCAACATTTATCTTCTAAGCTGTTTTGTCAGATATTTCCTTGTTCGACCTATGGGACTTTCCCATGCATAGTCATTGTCTATTCTCCCAATTGTAAACCAAGAATCAAATCTAGAGTGAGTCATAGGTTGGGGTCATGAGTGTTGTTACTAGGTGTGAAAAAGCCATGAAGCTTCCATGTACTACTGATGGGATGAGGTCATCAATTTGTGGGGGGTTATTGAGAGTGCTCTCAACGGAAGCAAGAACAGAAGAAGGAGAGAGAGAGACAGAGAGCCACACAAGTTTCGGTGGGTGTAGAACCACCCTAATCTTCTTTTTCATTCATTTATATATGTGTTTGAGTATTGTACATAATGGGGGTTAAGGCACAGTGACCTTTAACCCCCACAACCTCCCACTTAAAGGACAATGTGCCTTTAAGGGAGAACAACCAGTGAGCATACTATCCAATGCCCATCAATACATGACAATACTCAAACCGCTGACTAAGTAGACTCTTCGTCAGCATATCTGCAGGGTTATCATCTGTATGAACCTTGACAAGCTCTATGCGCTTGTCCTCAAGTACCTCCCTGATGAAATGGTACCTGACCTCAATGTGTTTGGTCTTTGCATGAAAGACCGTATTCCGTGCTAGCTGAATAGCACTCATGGAATCACTATGCAATGTCGGTACACCTATATGAATCCTCAAATCTCCCACTAGCCGATCAAGCCATATAGCCTCCTTGCAACCCTCTGTGGCTGCAACCAACATACTCAGCCTCTGTGGTAGACAAAGCAATGCACTTCTGTTTGCAAGACATCCACGACGCTGTACCACCTGCAAAGGTGAACACATAACCAGAAGTGGATCTCCTACTATCCACATGCCCTGCATAGTCTTAATCTGTGTACCCAAGTACACGCATGTCTCCTTTACCAAAGCAAATGCACATCTCCTTGGTACCCTTCATGTACCTCATGATGCACATAACTCCCTCCCAATTCCTTTTTCCTAGATTAGCCATATACCAGCTAACAACTCCCACTGCAAATGCAATGTCTGGTCTAGTAGCTATCATAGCATACATAAGACTCCCAACCGCTGATGCATAAGGAACCTTGGCCATCATGGCCCTCTCCTCATCTGATTTGGGACTATCTATATGACTCAGTTTCACATATGGAGGCAATGGAGTACTCACTGCCTTCCCCCCCTCCATATTGAAACGCTGCAATACTTTTGTAACATACTCTTTTTGTGAAAACCAAAGGAGTTTCCTACTCCGATCACGCGTGATGCGCATACCAAGAATATGACGTGCAAATCCCAAATCCTTCATATCAAAGGCCTCATGAAACCTTGCCTTTAATGCATCTAGCTCATAAGTATTCTTGCTAGCCAATAGCATATCATCCACATATAGTGCCAAGATAATCAGGCTATTATCCTTAGCTCTTTTAGTGTAGAGGCAGTGATCAATTTTACTCCTTCTAAAACCCTGGGACCGAATGAAAGCATCAATTTTCTGATACCATTCTCTAGGTGCTTGCTTAAGACCATAGAGACTCTTCTTCAGCTTGCAAACTAAATGCTCTTTGCCCTTTTCTTCAAAGACTTCCGGCTGCACCATGTAAATTTCCCCATGCAAGAAAGCTGTCTTGACATCCATCTGCATAAGCTCCATATCCTTTGCTGCCACTAGTCCAAGCATGCATCTAAGTGTGGTCATCTTCACAACCAGAGAGAATATCTCATCAAAGTCCACACCCTTCTCTTGCTTGAACCCTTTAGCAACCAAACGGGCCTTGTACCTAGGCACATCATCACCTGTGACCTTCATTTTGTAGACCCATTTACATGGCAATGCTTTCTTTCCATGTGGCAAAGAAACCAAGTCCCAAGTCTTATTCTTCATAAGTGAACTCATCTCTGATTGCATAGCATACTCCCACTTGCACTGATCCTCAGGCATCATAGCCTCTCTGTAGCAAGAAGGCTCCCCGCAATCAGTAAGCATCACATAGTCTACCCCTGGAACAAACCTATCAGGCGGTCTAGACACTCTAGATGATCTTCTCAAGGGAATTTCAGCTTGTTGTCCCACCTGCATATCAGCCACATTTGGCTCATCATTTCCACCAATAGATGATCCATCATCTACCCTTGATTGTATACCTGTGGGAGTACTTGGTGGTACCATTTCTTACACATTTGGTGCATGGACAGCTTGCTGTCTATCAACATATGCAGGTGGATTCACATCCTGGAAAGTGATTCTCCTCATTTCCACATCCCTCATGGGTGCCTTATGCATCTTCTTCTCATTCAAGACCACATCATGGCTGCGTATGATCTTCTTTGCTTCTGGGTCCCAAAGACGATAGCCCATCTCTCCACTTTCACCATAACCCAGAAAGATGCATTTCCTAGACTTAGGATCTAGCTTCTTTCGAAGCTCTTTTGGCACATGTGCATATGCCTCACACCCAAATAAACGCAAATGAGAGTAAGAGGGCTTCTTGCCACTCCATTCCTCTTCAGGAATACCACCATCCAAACTCTTACTAGGTGTTCTGTTGATCACATGCACTGCAGTCTTCATTGCCTCAGCCCAAAAACCACCAGAAAGACTTGCATTGGAAAGCATGCATTGCAACCTTTCTTGAATGGTGCGATTCATCTTTTCTGCAACTGGATTTTGCTCTGGAGTACGAGGGGATGTGAGCTCCCTCTTAATCCCACGTGTATCACAGAAATGCTGAAAGTCATGAGAGAGATACTCTCCACCATTGTCAGTCCGTAGGCATTTAAGCGTTCTACCTGACTGATTCTCAACCAAGGCCAGCCATTTCTGAAATACCTGGAACACATCACTCTTCCGAGCTATAGCATAAGCCCACACTTTCCTAGTTGCATCATCAATGAATGTCACATAGTATTCAGCCCCGCCTAATGACCGTGTAGGCATGGGACCACATACGTCTGAATGCACCAAATCAAGCATTTCAAACTCTTTCTTTCCCCTTCTTTTATGGGCTGATTTAGTTTGCTTCCCATAGAGACAATGCTCACAAAATTCAAAATCAGAGAAACTCAAATGCGGTACATAACTCAAACGGCATAAGAGTTTCATTCCATTCTGGCTCATGTGTCCCAACCTGCAATGCCACAAAGAAGTGCTTGGCTGCTCGGTTATTGCAACAACATGATCAAATACCCCTGACACATGTAAGGGATACAAAGTCCCACACTTGGCATCCCTGGCCAAAAGCATAGAGCCCTTCTGAATTTTCCAACTCTGAAAGCCAAAAGTGGTGTGAAAACCAGCATCATCTAGCGGACCCATTGAAATAAGACTCTTGGTCAGCTTAGGCACATGTCTCACATGTTTCAAAAAAAATGCAGACCCATTTGCAAAAGAAAACTTTATGTCACCTACTCCCACTATGTCACATGCATAGTCATTTCCAAGATGCACACAACCTGTCTTTCCACTGTCATAAGTGGAGAACCATTCCCTATGGGGAGTAACATGGAATGAAGCAATCCAAAATCCAATCCTGGGAATATGCATCATCTGAAGTGGTAAGCAACTCTGTAGATAAACTAGACATGAAGAGAACATCATTGTCACTATCATGTGTGACTGCATTGATCTCCTCGATCTTCACTTTTCCTTTGTCCTCCCTTGGACTCTCTTCCTTTTGATTTGCACCCCAATTTGCATTCTTTTTCTTATCCTTTTGCTCTCTTTTTAGCTTGTAGCAATCCTTTTTCATATGGCCCTTCTTGCCACAATGGTAACACTCAATGTTTCATGCCCTGGATTTGCTACGAGACTTCCCTCTTTCTTGGGACTTCCCCCTGAACTGTGATCTGCCCCTTTGCACATTTAAGGCTGCATCCTGCTTGTTGCCATCCATAGAATTCCATCTAATCTCCTCGGCCAACAAGCTACCCACAACATCATCAAATTTTAGTACTCCACCAGGTGCAGAGTTACTGACAGCTGTACGGAAGGTATCCCATGAGGATGGCAATGAACATAAGAGAAATATTGCCTTAGTCTCCACATCAAAATTCATCTTGTGAGCCTGAAGTTGGCTGAAAATAATATTGAATTCATTCAAGTGAGAAGCAATGGAGACCCCTTCCTTCATCTGCAGCTCAAACAACCTCTTCATGAGGTAAACTTTATTAGAGGCAGTTTCCTTCTCATAAGTGGCACACAGTTTCTTCCACAAATCTTCCGTAGTCTGCTCATTTACTACTATGAAATAAACTGACTCTGCAAGATGAAGTCTAATAGTAGACTTTGCTAATTCATCCAACTCATTCCAATCATCCTCAGACATATTTGCAGGCTTAGCTTCAATCCCTGCCAAGGGTTTAATCTGCTTCTTTTGAATAAGCACATCCCTTATTTGTTCTTTCCACAAAGAAAAGTTTGTCCCATCAAACTTTTTAATGTTGAAAAACTCCTTTTCAGACATGGAAGAGGATGCCATGATGCAAATGAGACAAAATCCCAAATGCTAGTGCCTGCAAGAGAGAATCACACCAAATACCAGGTGCACCCAAATGTGTATGCCATAATAGAGTGAAATATCACCAAAACTCAAAGCTCAAAGCATCAAAAGATGCATCTGACTCATGTGCATATACTATGCATCCATATGAGCAAATTTGGCCCAAAAGGAAATGCCAATAAGTGCCAAATGACTCAAGCATAAACACCGTCCACTGGCATATGCATCAATAATATCTCATCCAAGAGAGCATAGCACTATCAGTGCATCACCTGTAATGTGTCAAAGCTGTCCCTCAGCATAAAATAGCATCCATGTGCAAAGCGTCCATAAAAAATAGCATCCCACAAGGCAATTTGGGCCTATCAGTGCATCCAATATGGACCGTAATGCATCCAAATGGCCTATAAATCATCCACTGCAACCCAATGCACACCACGAATGAGCGCACACACTACTCAAACTGTAACCAGAGTGATCTGCATAAGGTATGCTCAAGAAATCATAGTCCCACGGTAATGACCGCTACTGAAAATAGAACCTGAGATGCCTCAAAACATGGGCGCCATTGCATAATCGGAATCAGAAGGAAGATCTGCAAATATCTCTCTTTTGCCAAAACTCCAAAATCCCAACCGATGAGTGAGAAATGGGAGTCAACACTTATCCACTGCCATGTGGCATAAATCTAAGGTTTCAAAACCTTAGAATGAAAAATGCATAACAGAGAGACGAAATCGAATACACAGAGATCTATAACTCTGAAAATCCTCCACTGAATCATGCAAGAACTGACAGGTAGGGGTTTTTGGGCGTCCAAAACGCAATGGGACAGACGGTTTTGGAAACTATGGTCTCAATCACTGGGTCCAACACACGGACTGAAAAACGTTTTTGGAAATAGAGCTGTTTGTAAACTCTACCAGAGTGCGAATGATGAGCACATAGAAGTTTTAGGACCTCCTGAGTCCACCGGAACTGACAGATCTGCAAATGGTTGCTCCAAACTTGAGTTCCAACACCCGGGCAAAAAACGCAGAAACTGACACAGTGAGTCAGAAATCCAATGAAATGATCCCAGATTCAAGAATAAAGGTGTTTCCAAGCTCCTGAAGTGAAGTGGACACCAAAATCAAGCAATAGTTACCTCTACAAGTCAATACGGAGTCTCTGTCATCGAACAGAACAGGGAAAAGCTCAAAAAATGACTTTTTCTTTGAAACCACTTAACAGGCTCTCAAAACCACTTTGCAAAGCCAAAGTAACTTTTCCAAAGGTTCCTCCAAGGTCTCTGCATACTCGGATGCAAGTAAAGTCGCCCATAAAGATTCCCACAGAGCTACTGAGCTTCAAGCATTCACGCATGCTCAGCTAGATCACCCAGGCTCTGATACCAGTTGAGAGTGCTCTCAACGGAAGCAAGAACGGAAGAAGGAGAGAGAGAGACAGAGAGCCACACAAGTTTTGGTGGGTGCAGAACCACCCTAATCTTCTTTTTCATTCATTTATATATGTGTTTGAGTATTGTACATAACCGAGGTTAAGGCATAGTGACCTTTAACCCCCACAGTTATGTTGGGACAAATTGATGTAATGGGGTTGTACCAAGGGGTACAAGGTTAGTGTGAGTTTGTGTGTCACCACATGGTGGTTAGTGTGACTAGATTGGAGATGCTCTCCCGAGGCTCTCCCTTGGGCACATGCATTGTATCAGTTGCCTATAGAAGGGCACTTCTACCCATGAATAAACATGTCTTTTTCTTCCATTATTGGTATGCTCTATCAGCAAGGTGCACCTGTGAGGTAGTCCAACAACCATCAGATGTGAAACCCCGACAAATAGCCTTTATAATGTGAAGTCTGAAAAACTCTTTAGAAGAGCAACCCTTACCCAAGAGAGCCTTTTGCCTAGACTTATTTGACAATTTTCCTATGATCATTACTCTACAACAGATGCTTAGCTCCACATAGGCATGCAACTCAAGCTAAGTTAAAATCCTGATATGAGTGAATTCTAATAAATTTTGGCAGTTAGCTTTAGCATCAGCACAATTGCTTTCCGTAAGTCATGAAGGTAATTTTTCTCATAGTCACGGATTACTGCCTGCATGCGAGAGACAAAAGCATTCCAGGCATAATCAAAATCAATCTGGCACTAGTTCCCAAAGAGATGGTGCAATGGCATTGTTAACCCTTTCCTTATACTCATCTTGCTCCAAATAACTATGATTAAAATATAAGGAGTCTTTTATCTAGCAACCTATCATGTGGCATCTCATGAAAAGGCAACCTTAGGAATAACAGAGTATGATCAGAATGGGGGAAGGGAGAATGCACCCACATTTGGCAAGTAAGAGCATCATATGCAGCACACTTCCCATGTACCAATGGTTCAATCGTGCCCGATATACATACTAGGCATTGTGCTAAAAAGTATATTTTTTTAAAGCAGAGGCTTCAACTCCTTCCAAAGATCCACAAGATTGAGATGAGATATTAATTGAGACCAATCATGGTGTTGTAACATCAGCATGTGGGTGTTACCAGATGTATTATCCCCATGCTAGGGTGCATTATTAAAATCCTAACAGATAAATGCATGTTACTGCGAGAGACATTTTTGCATAGGTCCCAAATTAATGCTCCTTGATGAGAAGATTGGGTGTATAAACCACAGCAAATTCAAGTATTTCAACTTGAATAAGACATTGCATAATAATCCACCTGACTTCCTTATCATTTAAAGCCACAATGAGGAGCAGGCTTCACAAGAAAGGCAACACCTAGAAAAGAATGCCCTCCTGCATTAAAATTATCATAACCAATAAAGTGTCCGATCTTGCTTGCATACATATGCTCATTGTGCTCTTGTAGAGCCACTATATTAGGTTGCAAATCATTGAGATACACACACACACACACAATAATTTTGATTAGTAAATGTATCTAACACACACACATGTATACTTTCCCAACTATGAATTAATCTTTTATGTACCCCTTGTGAAATCTCCACTTTATACTCTCTTTTTAACCACCCCACACACTAAGAACACTAATCCTCCCATACCTCCTCTAATCCCTTCTCAACCCATGCACTCTTTCGCTCCTTACTCCAACTGTGACTTAAACTTTTTTTAATTATCTCAGAATCCATATGGTTGTCTATATTCCAAGTTAAAGTAATAACAAGCCAGGGAAAACAGGCATTACCTATCTACCCAAATATAACTATGATGTTCGAACACCTAGTTTGTTTGGATGGTGGCAACTAAGTGGACCCTGACCTTAGAACCTGGACTGCTTGAGGATTCGATATATTTTCTCAATTTTGTGTTTGTCAAACTCAATATTATTACAAATTCTTAATTGTGGTGGAAATTTTTGCAAATTCTAGTTGTTGCATTTTTCAACTTAGATGTCTCAAACATTTTTTTTAAATATGTTCCCCTTTTTTTACTTTTTATCCAATTGATGGAATTAATTGTATGGCTCAATTATTGATGGGACTTTTTAATCTAAGAACATGCATGCACAACTCAACATATAATACACACACATAGCATAAGTACATGCTTGACGAATACACTCCACCAAATAATACCCCTCATTCAAAATCATAACCCCAAAAATCCAACTGTTGGGGTAAAAAAGAACTTGCAAACCAATATGAGCCGATCAAACTACCATAGCCATGTCCCTTTGAACCTTGATGCTCATGAAAGCACTTTAGAGTCGCTTGGCATTTTCCTCCCCCTTGCCTAGGGAGAAAGGCCTCCTTGAGCCCTTTTCGTCATATTGTGATGCCTTTCATGAAAGGAAGGAGGCACATACCTACATCGTTAAAGGCTTGGGTTGGTGGAGTTTAAATCCCATTGCCTGATTTTAGCCTTCACTAATGGTAAGCTGCACACCAAATCACCTTCTCACATCTCTCCAGCTCTAGACAATGCCATTGGACTGTGTGAACACCTAGTTCCACTTGCAATCTTATGGAAGCCTATGCCGCCAGACTGGTGGGTACTATACCTGTTTCCACACAAGGAAAAGTGTTTGAGTCCAATAGCAAGCCTCCATCCCTCCTCTGCAACCCTGCAGCCCTCCCTTTGCAACCTTCCCTTTCCAAGCATGTGGGACTGACCCTCCCTCCACTAGTGCTCAAATGAGTAGGGCATTTCCCTTGCAGGGAAACAGGTCTCTCGTGAACCCAGCCTCCTTGGAGAGTGTCCTTGTATCGGATAGGGAACTACTAGTGTTGTAAGAGTGAATGCCTTTGTGGTTGGCGTGAAAAATACTCCAAAAAGATTGGGGCTCAATTCTACTTGAGCCTTGGGCTGCACATCTAAGAGAGTCACTAATGAATTCTGGGGTAGGCTGAGCAAGATTGTTACTTCTACGGAGCACAAAGTGCTAGTGGTGCCAGCTTCTTGCTAGCCTTTGAGTCACAATAGTCACACAGGGAAGCTCTCTCAAGGCGAGCAAAGTGCTCATTGCATCATCATTCCATGGAGAGCACGTGCTCTAAGTGCTCTCACGTGCATAAGCAAGACTTAACTTGTGTTCGTATAAAGAAAGCTCATTTGTCGACTTAGTCACTAGCCTAAGGAATCTCTCTCGAGGTGAGCAAAGTGTTCGCGTCATCATTCCATGGAGATCACGTGCTCTCACGTGCATAAGGAAGACTTAACTTGTGTCCATATAAAGAAAGCTCATTTGTCTACTTAGTCACTAACTAGCCTAAGGAAGACTTTGAATTGTGTCCGTGCATAAGGAAGACTTAACTTGTGTCCGTATAAAGAAAGAAGACATAAGGAAGACTTTGTATTGTGTCCATGCATAAGGAAGACTTAACTTGTGTCCGTATAAAGAAATAAATTAGTGGATATGGAGATGCTCTCCCTTGGGCACATGCATTGTATCAGTTACCTACATAATGGCACTTTGACTCATGAATAAACATGTCTTTTTCCTCCATTGTTGGTATGCTCTATCAGCAAGATGCACCTATGAGGTAGTCCAACAACCATCAGATGTGGAAACCCGACAAATAGCCTTTATAATGTGAAGTTTTGGAAAACTCTTTAGAAGAGAAACCCTTAACCAAGAGAGCCTTTTGCCTGGACTTATTTGACAATTTTCCTATGATCATTATTCTGCAACAGATGCTTAGCTCAATATAGGCATGCAACTCAGGCTAAGTTAAAATCTTGATATGATTGAGTTCTAACAAATTTTGACATTTAACTTTAGCGTCAACAAAACTACTTTCCGTAAGTCATGAAGGTAATTTTTCTCATAGTCGCGGATTACTGCTTGCATGTGAGAGGCAAAGGCATTCCAGGCATAATCAAAATCAATCTGGCACTAGTTCTGAAAGAGGTGGTGCAATGACATTATTAACCCTTTGCTTATACTCATCATGCTCCAAATAACTATTATTAAAATATAAGGAGTCTTTTATCTAGCAACCTGTCATGTGGCATCTCATGAACCTGAGGCATAACAGAGTGTATGATCAGAATGGGGGAAGGGAGAATGCACCCACATTTGGCAAGTAAGAGCATCATATGCAGCACACTTACCATGTACCAATGGTTCAATCTTGCCCGATATGCAGACTAGGCATTGTGCGAAAAAGTATATTCTTTTAAAGCAGAGGCTTCAACTCCTTCCGAAGATCCATAAGACTGAGCTGAGATATTAGTTGAGACCAATCATGGCCATTGAGATACACACACACACACGCACACACACAATAATTTTGATTAGTAAATGTATCTCACATACACAAACACTTATTTCTTTACACACACACTTGGGTTCAAACAAACAACTTGGGTTTAGACAAACATTCGTGCACGTATCTCAATGCTAGTGATTCCACACTCACAATCAACTTGGGTTCAGACAAACAAGCACCCAACCCAACCTTGTCCGCATGCCTGCAAACCATGAAAGCAGGTCCGGATGCTCACCAGTTCACATGTCATGCTCGGCCAATCATCCATGCGGCTCTATGGTTGTAAATTTTTGGTGATTGTGTATGATGTGATTGGCACATCAAACAATGCTGGAGGGGTAGGCGGGGGGTCCAGGTTGAACGAGAATTCTCCAAACTTTACCACGAGATATCTCTCCAACTCTAGACAGTGTCGTTAGACTGTGTGAACACCTGGTTCCACTTGCAATCGTTATGAGAGCCTATGTCGCTAGACTGGTGGATTGTGCCGTTGGACAGTGTGAACACCTAGTTCCACTTGCAATCGTTATGGGAGCCTATGTCGCTGGACTGGTGGGTCCTATACCTGGTTCCATGCAAGGGAAAAGCGTTTGAGTCTAAGGAAAAACCTTGGAGTCCTTCGGCCACCTGGGTGCGGGAGGCATTGGGCAAAGTGTCCAGCCAATAGCACGCCTCCATCCCTCCTCTGCAACCATGTAACCCTCCCTTTGCAACCTTACCTTTCCAGGCGTGTGGGACCCGACCCTCCCTCCACTGGTGCTCAAATGAGCAAGACATTTCCCTTGAGTGGAAACAGGTTTGCTATGAACCCAGCCTCCTTGGAGAGTGTCCTACTAGCGTTGTAAGAGTGAACGTCTCGTTGTAAGAGTGAACGTCTCCGTGGTTGCCTTGAGCATTACTCCAAAAAAGTTGGGGTTCCATTTTGCCTCAGCCTTGGGCTGCACATCTAAGAGAGTCACCAATGAAGAGCATTCATGCCTTCATAATTCTGGGGCAGGCTGAGCGAGATCATTACTTCTACGGTGCACAAAGTGCTAGCGGTGCTAGCTTCCTGCTAGCCTTCGAGTCACAATAGTCACGCGAGTGTTCCTTGAGTCATCATTCCCTTGGAGAGCACGTGCTCTCACGTGCATAAGGAAGACTTAACTTGCGTCCGTATAAAGAAAGCTCATTTGTCTAAGTAGTCACTAACCTTGATAAATGGTGAGCTTGACATATGCCTGATGAATCCAGCACTCAACTTTGTAGCTTCTACCAATGATTCCGCAAATCCTGCGACCACAATTGCTTTCTGTAGAATCGAGATGCACATTTGAATTGCTCTCTCTCTTGTCAAAGGAATTCAAATGTGCTTTCTGTAAATGCACATTTGAATTGCTTTCTGTAGATGCACATTCGAATTGCAGTCTCTCTTGATCATCAGCTTCTGCATTTTGATTGCAGATCCGAGTAGGGAATCCAAATGGGCTTTCTGTATAGATGCGAGCAGGGAATCTCTCGCCAGCTACCGATTTGGAAGAAGATGGCATTCGAGATCGAAACCCACAGCCGCAGGAAAGATCCCACACAGTGTCGATGCTTCTGAACTTCCTTCAACCAACAAGACGAAGACACTGTGCTTCTAAACTTCCTTCAACCAACAAGACGAAGAGAATGAAAACTTGGGGAGGCTGCTCTCAGAGAGATCCCTCGGTGCACAGCTCAAGTCACGGTCCGTGGTAGTCAGTGCAATTTTGGGCGCTCTTTTCTGCATCATCATTCATAAGCTCAGCTTGACGACTGGAATTATCCCCTCTCTCAATGTATCGGCGTGCCTGCTTAACTTTTTTTGCATCAAATCTTGGATGAGCTTGCTTACTAGGATGGGCATTGCACATAAGCCCTTCACCAGACAAGAAAACACAGTGATCTTGATGTTATGGCGTCACTTTTAGTGGTACGGATTGCATTTGCCATTCCCAGATCACGAGATACCTTGCATTGTTCAATAAGTGATACCCCGTGCTTCCTTGAAATTTAATCGAGATCGCACTTGCGGAAGATGATTCCTTAAAGGACTCTTGACTTTTAGTAGCGTAGCTATTAACATTCAGGACCAAAGAACTTATGATATTGTTAATACAAGTGGTCAAGGTCATGGGGCTGCTATGTACTTGCAGTCAGTTTTCTTGGTCTCGTGGCAGTGCTTCCTCTTTGTAAGGTACAGGCTTGCAACCTATATCTGTTGTTTATCATTGTGGTGCTGGGCAGATTTTGATTGTCGATTACGAACTCACTTACCCTAGTGATACGGCGACTGCAGTGCTCATCAACAGCTTTCATACAGTCCGTGGAGTCAAACGAATACAGTAAGAGTCCTAACTCCGGTAGCCTAATTAACAAGCCCATCGCCAACAAAACTGCTCGATGTCTGATAATTGCAAATTTCTAGATCATCCATTGATTTCCATGCTAGATTCGATTCGAAAATTGCTTAGCCTCTCAAAAAAACTGTTTTTCCTTGAAACCAAATAGGGGCCATAGAAAATATTCTTACATCGTCTGCAACACAGGTCTTAAAAAGTTTCCCCGTGGGTTCACAACGAGGTAACTTATCTTTAAAGTTTAATTTGAAGTTATAACTTTTATCCTTTAGCGTATCTGGGAATTACATCTCGTGTTGGGCCTTTTTATGCCTTGAGAGGCGTTGTCACACTTCGTATATTTAGAAGACATGTAACCCAGGAGAAGCTGCAAGTCATTTGATCTCATCGAAAGAAGATCATGTCCCAGTAAGTTTGCTGTTTTCAGGAATTATTTGTGAGATGGCATATTGTATGCAATCTCCTGCAGCGTTTACTACTATTTCTGCGTCTATTTGTAGCTTATAAAGCATGCAGATGTTCACGTTTGACTTCAATGCAAAGTCGGTTTTTCATCTGGAGCATAGAAATGGCAGCTTTCTCTGATCCTTCCTCTCGGTATATGCTGGGCCATGCTCACAAGAAATTTTTAAACTATGGTAGTAACACCTGAGGCCACTAACCATTTAGGGACAATAATTAATCCTCATTACTACTTTTACTAGGTCGTAGTGCCTCATTTCTTGCACACGCCCACACACATTTATAGACATGCAGCCAGTGACCTCAGTGACCAGTCTGTTCTTCAGGCTTTGGCTGCTATTCGATCTGCTGTTGCTGCTGTGCCTAGAGGTCTTACATCATAGAAGCTACATAACAAGGATCATAGGAGGCGAGGATGCAGTATCAAAACTAAAGAGGGGCTGCCTCAAGCATTCATCAGCAACATTGGCGTCAAACATTGTCTCCCTCACATGGTGCTTCTGCTCGTACTATATGTTGATGAAGTGTTTCAGTGGCTCTCTTAAAGGGGAAGGGACAAGTTTGCTTTGCACAAGATTGTGGAATATTGCTTTGCTTAATAGATTTGCAAGACAAAAACTAAAATGTGCAATACTGCTTGAGTAAAGATGTACACATGATTAAGGGGCCAAGACAGCCCCCCCCCCCCCCCCCCCCCGCCCCCTTTTCCCCCCGTTATCCAGGCTCTTTATTACACTGAGATACAAGACCAAGGTGTTTATCAACACTTTCCAAACTTGAGACCCAACTGAAAGACTTACACTATAGCCGGAGCTATGTCACAAGACATGAAAATGAATCTCAAAGCTGAGTAGTAAGTCTATTTACACAACAGTGTCTCAATAGATAGCCTAGCGAGGGTGCTCAAGGCTCCAAAGGGCTCTCCAATCCTGAGGGAAGATTCCTGCACAATTATCACTGTTTCCACACATCAGTAACACTTAGCCAATGCTTTGAAAACAAGATTCTGATTTAGCATAACTGTGTGCTTCTACTTCTCTGATGCCACTTCAAAACTATACAGAAAACCATGTAAATTTGCTACAGATTTGGCTCGAAGTTTAAGTATAGCTGCTTGGAGAGAGTAGGATTGCAGAGGGATTCCTTCACCACAAAATTTTGGGAAACAGTTGGCAGGAGGGCGCAGGAGGTGCTGCTGCAAAAAAAGTTACAGAGCTGCCTCAGAAAGGGCTGTTTGTAGAAGGACTTGTTGCAGAGCTGCTGCAGGAGGAGTGTTGTCATGACAAGAGAAATCACTAATCCATGATTAGTAGACATTGAAAACATTATTATATATTATACGCCAATGGTGTAACATGTATATGTAGTTATGATGGACACCGACCAGTTTGTTATGGCGGTGGATCATTTGAGTAGATAGGACCAATCGAGCTGGAGCCACTGCTTCAGACGGCATCGAATTTGGACATGTGATACTTATTCTATTAATAAAAATGTGCACACACATGTCTAGGTCCTAGGGGCAATAGGAAAGGGAAAGGGTGCATTAGAGTGCATTGAATGGTAGGTGCATGGGTCATAGGATAAGGGTAGGTGTAAATGGGAAGATGGAACTTGAGTGATCTCAAGGGACATTAATGAAAGGGTATCACCCTTCCATTGTGAATCTCACGTAGCATTCTCTCTCAAGTACTCTCACGAGGGCGCTCTTCCCCATTGGAGGGCCAATTGGCATTCAAATTCTGCATGCATTGCACACATTTGCATTCTCGAAAAAGTCCGTTTTTTTCACATTTGGTATCAGAGCCGTGACGGTCCACGAGCGGGACGAGAAGAGGGCGAGAGATCGATGGGCAGAATCGTGGCGGAGAAAACTTTCCGTCTCCCTCCCGAATTCTTAAGGCAAACTTTTCCATCCTCCGACCAACCAATCTCTGATGTTCCGAAAAAAGGGATTTTTTTGAAAATTTTTGGTCTTCGACGGTGAACGGGGTGTCCTGACGGGGTGAATTGTCCCCCCCCCCCCACCCATGTGAATGTACCCTTAAAATTATTAAACCGTGAGGAAAAGGGACCCCCTCCCTTCTGCCCAACGGAAAGTCGGATTGGAACAAGATTTTAAGGGGGTGATCCACCCATCAAGTACCCCCTATAACGGTATCTAGAACCCCAGTCCGCTCAAACCAAGTAGCCCAAACGGAGTATACCAGTTTACAGCATAAAAACAAGAAAGAAAGGCTAAAAGAGAAGGAAGAAGAGGTCAAATGAAGTAGTTTTTCGACACAAGCGAAGCAGGAGTCGGATAAGTACCACCAACTCTACAACACTTGACTTTTGCTGTAAAATAAACCCCTTTTCTGAAATTACAGCAAGCCATTTTCTCTTGTATTACTAGAAGGAAAGAATGGAAGGAGGAGGGATATTTAATAATGAACTTGTCCTTTTTCCTCCACTACCAGAAGGACATAGAGAGAGAACACCATCACCTCCTCCTGAAGAGGATAATGTAGATGAGAGTTATACACATATTGAGTATGATAACCCACGTATAGAGTTATCTTCATCTCTCCTTCAAGAACCTCTTGATAGAGAGTTCTCCTTTCGTAATGAAAGAAGAAATGAGACCAGCGAAGAACAAGGTGATGAGTTCACGCCTTCAACTCAAAACCCAACACACATGGATTATAATCCAAGTGCAAGAGGAAGAGAGGAGACTCTGCACTCTCACGAGGGCGCTCTTCCCCATTGGAGGGCCAATTGGCATTCAAATTCTGCATGCATTGCACACATTTGCATTCTCGAAAAAGTCTGTTTTTTTCACAAGGAGAAGGGGCTACTGCTGCTGCAGAAGGAGCAGGAGGAGCTGCAAAAGGGGCTGTTGCTACTGGTGCAGGAGTAGGAGGAGCTGCTACAGAGGAAGGAGCAGGAAGAAGTACTGCTAGACTTGTAGGGAAGGAGCTGCAAAGGCAAGAGGAGCTACTATGGGAGTTGCTGCTTAAGGAGCTTTAGGAGTGTATGCAGCAGCAAGGGGGGAGAGAGGTGTGCAAATGATGGAGGTTCTTTTATAGATGTAGGAGAGGGCAGCTTCAAAAACGTGGGAGTCTGTGCCCAATTTCGCAATGGGGGCTGGCTATCAAATGATCCCTCGACCATGGATGGCTCCATGTCTTTAGCCGTTGAGAGCAATCAGAGGTATTGGTACACACGTACACGTAGATGGTTTGGGGCTCCATATGGACAGAAAGGGGGGCTTCATTGACCCACTAGGCCATACATGGATCCACCTTCCCCAATCCTTAACGGTATTGATCGGGTAGTTCTATGTCTCATTGTAATGACCATGCATCGAGAGTGGGCGGGTTGAGGGCATACCTAGAGAGAAGGACGCATTTGCACTCAGTGTGATCTGTAGAAGATTGAGTTGGAGAAGCACTTTGCTTTCAAATGCCCTGTATACTACGAAATCCGAGGTCATTACCTTTGTCTTTTTAGGGAAGGGTTCGGACCTCTCTCTACCTGAGGTAGTCCGACACAGAGACCATCTGGGTGCTCAGTGAGGGTCCACTCAGAGTGTGATAACTGAGTTTCTCCAGCCAGATAGCACGGACCAGCAAGTCCTAGGGAGATGATGTAGCCGAGGCCCGGAGCAAGAGACATGGGTTGATGCATAGATCAGGCTCAGGGATTTTTCCTCTATGTTTACCAAACCAATGAGAAGGCCATGGGGTGTGCCAGTGGCACTTATCCAACGTAGGGCCATAGGGAGGAGACCACGGCAGACCATACACATTGATCATCGCCAGTTTGATGCCATCACAGCCTCATGCATCACCGAGATCTCCCATGGGCTTGATCCTTCCACAAGGACCATCGCATGCCACACCACAGCTTCCGTCCTCTCCATAGTATCAGACATTTGATGTATTAGTGTTTGTATGGTTGTGTTGCACTTGTCTTGGGTGTGGAGGTTCCACCCATTCAGCTCTTTGTGTTTGGTTTTTTCAGTCTTATAGACCCTTTGGTCTTTCGAAGATTTTTAATAGCCTCTCTCTCTCTCTCTCTCTCTCTCACACACACACACACACACACACATTTTTTTTTATTGAAATCTTATATTTCTGCGTGGGAAACCTCAGAAGAGGTGAAAACCCACCATGAAGTACAAAAGTATAAAGATTAAAAGTAGGCACTTGGAAAAAGCCAAGAGGTTAACTGAAAACTGGAAAAGTCAAAATAATCACAAATCACCAAGGGAGGCATCCAGCAGGATATGACACACACACACACGCGCGTGCGCATGTGTTCCTGCCCGTGCACTAGCCACTTAGTAGTCCCTTAATGCCATTCTTGGCTGCAGGTTAGAAGCTGAGATATGGAGACAAGATTATCTCCATCATTAGCTCTTCCATGCTTCATTTCGCATCACCTTTGCCAACACCTAGAAACACATCAGCAGCCTTTCAACTCACCGTTTTGCTCGCCTGCTTAGTAGAACACTCAGTATGTCTATGCCTTTCCCGCTTAAGTGAAACACTCAGTTTAATCAATCAACTATAACTGCCAGCCCTTGAAATCATAGAGTGCAGAGTGAGAGCTACATCTTACTTCAGTACAACATAACAAGGAAACCAATCTTTAACAGCAAATGGCTGGAGTGTCTCATGTCACCACAAATGTCTAAATAGACCGATTGGAGGACACCACTACAGAGCCTTTCGAAAATGACTTGCAATTTTTTGTCCATCATGGATATCTAGAGATTTATCTCTGGCAGTGCTCCTTTTGAGTGATCTTACTTAGCTTTAATTTCTTTTGACCCAAGCACTCATAGATACATGATCCCTTGATAGACAAGCAAGAGGCGTCTTTCAAAACATCTAGGAAGTTTTGGTTCCTTAGTTCATCTCAGCTTTGTGGATAATGAAAATGCAATAAAGCAATAATCTCTCTCTCTTTCCCTCTCTCTCTCTCTCTCTCGTGTTCCTGGCCCTGAACTAGCTGTGCTCCCTTACCCATTCTGGGCTGGGTGCACTTCCATGGCCCAACCCAGAAGGTTAGAGGCTGAGGTATGGAGGCCGGATTAGCTCCAACACCCCCATTATCTCTGCTGCTTGTCATTTTTCACTACCATTATCTCTCACCTAGAAATACAGCAGTGGCCCTGCTCCCTCACTGTTTTGCTAGCCTAATTTAGTAACTCGCAACAAGTCTATGCCTTCCTTCTTAGGTGACACGGTCAGTCGAATTACTCAACCAAAACAGTTCACAGACCTGAGAGGCAGAGTTAGGGCTCAGACAAAAACCATCTGAAGTGCATTGGCAGTCTGGGAGGAATTGACTGGTGCTGAAATTTTGAATAAGAGCAGAAGCAGCTATAAGAAGGAAAGTAATATTCATATAACAACTGGCTTGATCTGAAGCCTTCAGCATTGGTAGCATAAGGCTGCACAGTGCTTAAATTTCCAATCTGAGTTGGGCGACTGTTTCAACAGATACCCTGAGTTTACTTGTGCTTAGTTTGACAGCCATTCTCTGAGTTTAAAGCTCCATATTGTGTTCCATGTTTCCAGGTTTAACCGAACACCTACTGAAGTTAAACCTGGAAACATCTACTGTAGTTAAACTTGTGATCAGAATAATAAATGGCAACGAGAAGGCCAAAGGGTGGCCTCCAAAGCCGCATGCTGCATATGTGTTTTCATATTTCTAGGTTTGCCAAACACCTAAAGGTATATGAGTTTAGCAAACATTGCTGCTCTTTCAAGTCTAGCTGAAGCATACGCTCGGTTCCTTTAGAATTTACTCCAACCAGGAAGACATCAATTCCCTGCTACTTTCAGCACGGTCCCAAAGTGGAAGCTTTCTTTTGCTTTGATCACCATCATAAATAGCAACAAGAGGGCAAAGAGGCTTCCAAAACAGCACCAGGGCTGCAAACGAGGAGCCAAAATCCCCAATGGACTGATGTGGATTCTGGAATCCCATGGGTAGATCATTTTCTTCTCCTACAATAGGAGGTTTAACAACTGCAGAAGGAAAATCTAGAGCTCAAGGAAAAGGTTGGCAAATTTGAAAAGTGCATTGAAGATGAGTGGCCGGGGGCATTTTTGGAAACACTTTAAGAGCCAGTGGATGGCGTAGTTTCATTGAAAATAGGAATCACAGTATAGAGACACTTTTGGAAGCATTTTAAAAGCCAGTGGACAGCCTTGAAGTAAAAGAAAGCTGAATCTACAGCTCAACAAAAGGTGGATTCCAACATTAAAAAGGAGCATTGAAACAGAGCTCAAGAAGAAAAAGCACAATCAGACCTTGATTTGGACATTAGGGTAGGAGAATCACATTACAATTGGCATAGGAAGGAACATTGGCAGCCATAGAAGAGCATCCCAGACTATCACATGGAATATGCAAGCCTTAAGCTATAAAAAATAAGGTTCCGAAACATGAATCACATTCAAGATGAGGCAGTAGGTTTTAAATACTCACACTTTCCAAGGCAACTAAAGCACACTTAGCAGGACGAGAGGGAGAGGGGGGGGTCAGTCCCAAAACGACCGTTACAAAAATGTGGTCAACAACGTAGGCGAAAGCCTTAGGTCTGCGCTATGAAAGCGAGCTTAAGCTCCTAGTAGAGGAAATACCCACTATCCCTGAGATATTGGCTAACCAGAGAATGGGAGACTTCTACAATCTTGGCTTTGTTGAGAATGACTGATTTGGCAAAATAGAATAACCAAGGCTCTTTGCCACGTGGGCCGGGATTATCCCGGAATGCTATCTGATTCCTAACAATTGTTTTTAATGTAATCAAAATCAAGGATTTCCAGGCATTTTAAATCACCAAATTTAAATTGGCACTTTAAAAATGTTTAAAATGGTTTTGTAAGAGAAACATTGCCAATTTAAGTCATCCATGTGGGGCACAAGGGCACAACCGGCACTATCTAGTTACCGCATGGTATCATCTTGATACCACATAGTGCATTGTGATACCACATGGTGGTGCAAACATACCACATGGTATGTTTATGTTACCACATGATATACCTATATATCATGCGGTAAGTGGAGTGGTATACATATATAATCTATAGGCCCTGATGTATTTTATGCCTTTTTGAGAGTCTATGAGCTTACAAGATTCTAGAATGATTCAAATAATGTGAGTTTTATTAGATCTCTATTAAAGGTATCTTGTATTGGTTGTGTAGCTTACTTTCACTAGCTTATTGGTTGTTAAATGTATCTTGTATTGGTTGTGTAGCTTACTTTCACCAGCTTTGATCAATTGACACATAGATGCAAGTAATTGTCATTATGTTTTTAGTACTATAGTGGTCATTGCTCATTATTGTAATATGGCGTAGCACATTGCTCCTCTCAAAAATGGCCAGCATTCTTTGAATGTTGAAGGGAGTCCGTAAGAATTCCCAAGGATTGCTAATTTCCAGCCAGTAACTAACTGAAATTTTGATTTTAGTCCTTTCTTCCTGACAGCCGACCCAATCTTTAGCCATAACCATCTCCAGACTGGACAATGCCCGAATAAGTGCAGAATGTACTCCTCTGCACTACCACATTATGGACATAGGGGATTAACATGAAATTTCCTTTCTAGGCTGGCTATAACTGACAGCCACTTATTCAGCACTTTCCAGAGGAGAAAACTTAATTTTCCCTCGCCCCAAATCTCTTTGAATCTTCTGGGTGCCACCAGCCCGGAGCTCACCGTAAATTCCATTTTCTGTTAAGATCTACTGTCTCCATTTTCCCCTCCATCAAGTTTCTGTAGACGACCTTAGCAGACAGTTTTCTGAGCTGTACCTTCCCAATAAATCAGTGGTGGAGTCTCCTTCCTTCAGCCTTGATGCAGTTCGATGGCCAGTTGTCTCCAGCTCGAGTTAAGATTGACCTGCAGAAGGCAATTTCTTGAGTAGTCAGGGAGAATACACAGCAAATCTTGCCCAAAGCCCACCAATTACCTCTCTTGGGGTCCCAGATTTGTTTCCAATAAACCAGGCCTTCTCTGCAAATACTCCTGGCCACTGTTAGATTTAGATAGGCCAGAGATTGGTTGTTCATCAGGACCACTTTACTCCACTAGATACATTCATTTAGACTAGCATCACCCTTAAGAACACCAATCCCTTGCCAAGAGCAGCAGCTGATCTCGAGCGTCCAAGCCTCAACCAGACCGGCAACTAAATCTGAGTCACTAACCCTTACAGGCAAATCTGAAAACAGGAGCTCGTACCACTTGAGACTTTTCCATGACCCAACTTTGTAGCTGCGCACCATTCTGACAAACCACCAGGTAGTCTCCATCCAGGGAGCCGACTCTTGAACCAATTTAGGTAGCCATTTGCTGATTAGCGACACATTTTTAACTGCCACATCAGGGATACCTAGGCCTCCTTCCTGCTTGGGAGCTTTTAGTACACCCCAGGGGATATAATGCATCCTCCTCTTACCATGCTTTTCAGCCCACAAGAAAGACTGGAAGAGCTTCTCTATTTCCTTCCATTGCATTACCTTGAAGTGCCATACTGATGCTATATAAGTTGTAGAGGCTGATAGAACATGACGCAAGATTAGGCATCTAGCATTCCAGCCTAAAGGAAGGTTGCACCAAGCCCTCAATTTCGCAACTATTTTATTTTTAAACCAATCGAACTGGCTTCTTGCTGAAACATTCAACCCAAGTGGGGCCCCTAAGTACCAGACGATCTGACCTTGAGGGATTCACTGCAGTGGCATTTCCTTCAACCAAACTGGCATGGTCACCTAATCAAACGATTTTGGCCAACTGAACCTGACGCTTAACAGTAGACTGACATTATCCTCTTGAGAGTGTCCATCCTTACAACAGGCCATTAAATCATCTGCAAACATTTGGGACTTGAATTGAGACCCAGAGGGCAAGCTAACTCCAAGCAGATTATGGTCCCTAATGGCAGCTTTGATCATGTGTAACAGAGGAATCGAGGCTATTGCAAATAATAGGGGGGCTATGGGGCACCTTGTCTAATCGACCTTGTTAGGTCAAAGCAGCCTACAATCCCACCATGTAGACAGAAAGCTGCTGAAGCATTAGTAAAGAGAATCTTAACCATCTTACAGGAGCCATCTCCAAATCCAAGCCTGCTCAGTACAGCTAGGATAAAGTCCCAGCGAATGTGGTCATAGGCCTTGTCGAGATCTAAGTCAATGAGTATGCAATCCTGCTGAGAAACCACAGCATAGTCAAGAGTAGTGCTAACGTTCAAGATATTCTCGTAGATGTTTCTACCCTTTACAAACCGTGTTTGTCCCCTATCAACAATATGCATGCAAACCTCTCTGATGCGCAAGGCCATTGCCTTAGAAATTATTTTGTAGGACACGTTCAGCATAGTGATGGGACGCCAGTCCCCAACCTGCAGTCTTGTTTGCCTTTTGGGGAATAATTTAATGAGCTCGGTATTAACATCCACTGATAGGGCCTCTTTCATGACCAAAGCATTAGCCATTTTTGTTAGATGATTCCCCAACTATCCCAAAAGCATTCATAGAATTTGGAAGACAACCCATCGGAGCCATCTTTTTTCATTAAGGAGAGGGCATTCCTAAGTTCATCCTGAGAAATTTTCAGATTCGGTCCGACTCTTTGAGCGTCATCTAATCTGGGTTCCAAGCCTGACAAACAATTTGACAGCTCATTGGTCCAGGCATCATCCTGTGCAAACTGAGGGCCCACCAAGTTCTTTAAATGCTGTAGAAAGACATCTGCAATGTACCTGAATCTTGTCTCTATCACCCCATCCCAGTTCATCACCCGGTCAATCGATTCCCAGTTGCTTTCTTTTGGCCATTTGGAAGAATAACTTTGATGGTCTATCCCCCTGCTTAAGCCAATTAAATCTGCACTGTTTTCTTTCCTTCTCAGCAAACTCAGATTCCCTTCTGTGCATTTCTTCCTCACCCTCAGAAAGCAATGTGCTAGAAGTGAGATCTTCGGCCATGTCAATTACTCGTTTCCTGAGACTAGCTCTGATATTTGTGAGGTCTTTCATCCTCCATCTCGCCCGAACTTCTCTATCCTAGCGCTTAGCCAGCGGCACAATGGCTCGAATAGATTGATCCCACGTTATGGAAGCATCCCCATATTGTCTGCTTTCACGCTGCCACTCTGCCCTTATCTCTGCGCAGAAATCCTTAGAGGCTAGAAACCTATTATTGAGATTAAAAGGAAGGTCATAGGACCTTTCAACCTTGATAGGCGTCCCAAAAGTCCAGAGGAATGGAGCATGGTGTGAGATACTAGTACTGAGGATGTGCTCACTTTTCATTGGAGCATGTAACCACCATCCATCATCCGAGACATACATTCTATCGAGCCTGCCTGCTCGAAATTCTTTCCCTTTTCTCCTATTACTCCAGGAGAAAACACCTATCCCTTCCGGATTGATCTGCATACAATCCACTAACCTGTGATAGAGGCATAATTCTTCCCAGGCATCCCGCTCCGCTTGTGACATTGCTCTACTTGGATGTGATCTGTCTACATTTTCAGTAGTAAAATTCCAATCACTGCCGAGCAACCAGCAATCCCCTTCTAAGGTAGAAGATAACCTGTCCCAACACGTGGCTCTTTCTCCGGACGAATTAGGAGCATAGACACATACGACCTTAAACTGAACTCCTCAGATATTCACAGAGGCATCTAAGAACCAACCCTCATCATGACGAAATAACTCCTGTACATCAGTCTCTTCTTTGACTAAGATAGCAATACCGCCCTTCCTATGACAAAATGGGCAATTTACAAGAGCAGAATATCCCATCCGGTGCACTGTGAACCAGAACGGGTCATTCTAACCACACTTACATTCTTGAAGCATCACAACATCAGACCTAAGCTCCCCTAAAACAGAGACGATTGCTTTCTTCCTAGAGGCATCACAATACCCATGGATATTCCAAGGCAGTACCGAGACTGTCTTAACATTAGAGTTAGTATGCATCAATGAGGCAAGATCAACTGGCCAATACGCAGTACACGTGTCTGAAGAAGTTAAACCTGTTTTCTTTGCCGCTCCCCATGCTTCTAGTTGCATCCTTGAGGTGTTTTGAAACTGTTCTAGGATTAGGCACATTCAAATTTGACGGACCAAGAAACTTGGCATGTGGAGGGTGTTCTTCCAGGCCTATTTTACAGCCTATTTTACAGCGGTGATATGCATCTGGCATATCACTCATAAAATTTCTCAGTTGTGGAATTCTTAAATTTATTGGAGTAACATAGTTGGCACATATTTCTCAATGAAGGTCTATGTATTATTTTTATGCATGTTGGGAATGAATTTGTGAATAATGGGTTAACAAATTTTGAAAGACATTAACAAAATCCCTTTTGTTGGAGAAAAGTTTAATTTTAAAAATTTTCTTGATTTGAGAAATGGGTTGTACTGCACCGACCTGATGTTCATGCAAAAAGGTTCTATTGCATGCAACCTATCACCAGAAGAGCAATCCTATTTGCTCAAGAAATCTCTTGGGTATAACATAACCACTTGCTCAAATCCCAAAATTTTTAAAATTATGGCAAGGTTTCCAGGGTTTTCTAAAACATGTTGCTTTTAGGACCAAAGATGAGGGTTTTTAAGATTTGGGGTTTAGGGTCTAGGGGTCTAGGGTTCTTACGATTTAATCTTTAAGAGAAGGTTGGGTGCAAATCAATATCTTTCATGATCACATTGGTAACGGAACAAATCCACCAATGAACTGGATAAATATTCCAGCAATGGTGGTTAATATACCAGTAGTAAGTACAATGAAACTAGTTTCCACATGCCAGCATATTTTTTAAAAACACAATGGTAAATGGTGTTAGAACAATGGTACTTGCAATCATACCGATGGTAAAGAGAATTCTACTTGTGGTAGTTTTGATTGGCTTTCTCACTCATTTTCGCATATAAGAGCGATAAGCGCTCTTCATTCAACAAGGTTATAATCCATAGCTAAACACTCAGTGTGTTGGGGCAAGGTGCACCACAATCGAGAGAGAGAGAGAGAGAGAGCAACGACAATAGCAAGGCAATAAATGCAAAGGGGATTATATGAGGTATCAGATTTCCAAGGGGTGGTTTTTGCTTGGTTATTCGTGCATAGTGATATAGGCTCATCTATAGAAATTTAGCATTCGAAATGCATTGGTCCTCACTCTGGAGTATTGTAGGTGCATTGGGCTTTCTAAGAAAATTACCTCACAAGATTGCTATGAAGCCCCTTGCCATCTCACAGGATAACTCATGTGGACATCCATAGTACACCAGATTGGGAACCAAGCTCTCATCGACATTTTAAACACTAAAAAATTGCCATATATAAGTCTGTCTCAATATGCACAAATTTTCAGGTTACACACACACACACACACACACATACCTTTCCTTTGTAGAAGGTATAATTAAACACTTGTAATAAAGGTGTTTTTTTCTCCATATAAAACATTATTGAGTACAACTTTGGACACATTGTACATTAGAGCATTAGCCATGGTTCTTACAGTGGGATATTTGACACATGTATATTATTATTCCCCATGCATTATTGACGAAGAAATATAGGCCATTGATCATGAGAAGGAATAAATTTTCGTTTCTCCCAAATGGGAATTGTTATGGTAAAGAAATAATACGTCAAATGAGGAAGGAGAAACGGACATGACCACAATAGTCACTCTATTGAGAGCATTATACAGTATAACTACCCTTAATGACTCCTTATCCAATGGAGATTCTCTCACAGAAAACATGATGAGGTAGGATCTTTGACACATGATGCATTACGGTAATTTCCCCTTCGAAACCATAGTATGATAGATGAAGTTATACATACTTAAGAAAACGGATTAACTCGGAATGTAGTCCATATTTATATGTATATGAGACCCGTAGGGATCCCAGTTATAAGGACATAACATTAGCCTAGACGAGATGATTATAATTTTCTATAAGAGAAGGATGGGAAACCTTAGTCTTGAGTAATAGGTGATAATCATTATTATACCCTAGTAGCAGAGAAAATTAACTATAGTTAACGATGGATTGGATGATCTTCATCTACCCTATGACCCATTCTATGATTCGGGACACGATATATAGTGGGTACGGAACTAATTAAATTGAAATTCGGCGACTGAAGGAGGGGTTTTGCAGGAGATTTGAACAAAGGGGATGCCGCACAAATTAATAGAGGTTTGCCATACCTACTCCCAAGGCTCAAGGGAAGCTGCCTCCTTCCTCTTACCACATGGGAGAGAGCATCCAAAGCCTTACCCCCGTCCCGCCATCCTAGACTGGAGCCACTGCATTCAGAACATTGAAGAAAAGACGGGAGAGTTCAGAAGCACGACTCCCAAGCACAGAGCTCACGGAAGGTGGTATTACTCCAGCAAGGGACAATGGCACGTAGCCCCTCAGCAAACACGAATGGAGATTCAATGGAGACTGCTCAAGTATGAGTAGAAACGGGAGAATAAGTCCCAATGACTTATAGCGAAGGTGAGCTTCAGAGATAACAGTAGTCGACTCGTTACGTTAAGTCTTGAAACAGGCAAGTCCGCAACGTTTAGTCTCTGTCGTAAAGCGTTGAACTCCTTCACTAGAGTATGAGGATACTTCTAGTGTCACTAAGTCTCTCTCTGTGTTCCGCTACGTAGGAATTAGAACCAAGAGACGCTCATTTTCTCCGTGTTCCACTATGCATCTTCTACGTTTTCTGTTACGCTTCTAATATCAAGAGCAATGCACTAAGCCACGACTGTCAATAGTAACTAGTGCTACTAAAGTAGAAGGTATAAGCAGACTCCGGTGCAAGAAAAGGAGTAAAGAATGTACAAATCTACAAGGATGGGTTACAGAACTCCTAGAGCAGATGTAGAATACAGTGACCGACTACGCTGAGCGCTAGTCCTTATTTCCCCACTGTTTCAATCTTTACATGGGGTCCCTCATGCACTAATGTTCCACTGGAGAAGGTGCGATGCAGGAACCTCGCAATACAGCGAGCTGCTCCTTGCAAGCTTACGCCCACTCCCTAGCAAGCATATGTCGTCATTTGCTTGACTAGCAACTACAGAGAGTAGTAGGAACAACGTTCTGGTTTATCCAGTAGCCCAAAGGATGGCTGAGTGTCTCTATGCGACACAGGGAGTCCTAACAAACTCATACAACACGAATATTGGTGGCGGGTGCGGAGAATGAACGTGGAGATTAGTGTTTAATACGATGAAATAGAGGCCCGTATTAGGCAGTCACAATTCATTTCTACGTGAAACTGTTTAAAGAACGTTGGGCGATTTGCTTGCACTAGAGGCCACTCAAAATTGCTTCTTCGTGTTAGGTCCTCTGTCTATTTTGTTGGCTAAAAGCTTGTTACTGCGTGCTAAGAGTGCATGGCCCCCAGACGGCCCTCAGAGGAGAGAAAGGTCTTCTTACACTTGGTGCGTAATATACTTTATATCCAGACTTAAGGATCTATATCCTTTCGCCAGCAAGCGTTGGAATTTGGTTTGGAGTGCAGATCTTGATCTGGGCCTTTGTTACTTCCATATACTGTTTCCACTCATCGCCAGTCTAGGTAATCTTATGCTTGAGGGCTAAAGACGTGCTAATGTTCCAACTGGTTCTAAGTTAGAAGAATGTGCATATGTGATCCTATTGCTCTGAATTATTCGTTATATATCATGACTTCTCAATAAGAGGTTCATAGTAACTGAAATAAAAGATGTAGGGTCAAGGATTCTATGAAAAGTCAAGGTCTATGTATCCCTCGTCTTTATATCGTTTACTTCATCATAATATGTTGCTGACCTACACAATCATGAAAATATGTGATGGAACACGTAGAAAGTATGCGTATACTGGCTTTTACTATCACGTCGATACATAATCTCATATTTATAATACCTTTCTAGTAACATTTTGTTACTGTGTGAACCCTTTCGTGGGGATCAGATTTCCAGCCATACTAAATGTTTCTCTTCCACGTACAACTTTTTGGTATCACCCAAAATTTTGAAGAAAGACCAAGTTTTGTATGTGTTTTGGAAAAACTTAAGAATACTTAATTAAGGTCCTTATGATGCAGTTTTTTCGGTTGACACGTTTCTTTGTTGCGAAGATTCCCCCATTTGACAATGTGAGGGATTTGGGTAATATCAATGGATGATGACAGATTTGGGATAGCTTAAGTCTCCTTTCCAACTAGTCTAAGTTTGTTTATGCCGCCAAAATTTCATATACTACAATGACAGTATTGTTATACTTATCTTCAATACATTTGGAAGTTTCTATGATGGAATTGATGAAACTTGGATTGCAATAGACTTTGGAATATTTCACAACGAGAAGGGTGTGATTATTTGAATTGAAAGGATATATATTTTTTATTAAATTATTAGTTGAGGGCTCCTTGAGTTAATGAGGTAAAGGACTAATGAGGGCTCCTTAATGAGTTGAGGGCTCCTTGAGTTAATGAGATATATATATATATATCTTTGCCAGAAGGATCCTCCTCTAATACAACACATTATAGTTTCTGTGATCTTGAAGGACTTTTAGAAAACAATATTCTCAGATCAGGTTATGTCTACAGTAATCACTCCCAAAAAGAGCTCTATACACATATGACACTTATTTCATTAATTTCGGACTCATATATCTACTTTTGAACTATTCCTTAAAATCCTTCCCAAATGAAAAGTTTACTTTATGAAAATGTCATTCGAGATTCAAAAGTTTACTTTTTGGCACTGTCATTTCCATTTCAAAATATCTCTCTACAATGTTGTACTAATAATGCAAAATTTACTATTAAATCCTAAATTTATATTTCTTGTTTATAAGAATCGTATTCTTAAATTAAAAAAATTGAGTTATTAGTTTAAATCCATGAAAAACCATGCTATTGAGGATTCACAACATTTTAAAAATGTATACATAAGAGACTTGCAAGACTCTTTTTACTTTCAATGCAGAAAACTATAATACTCTTGAATATTCAAGAAATTAAAAGGTTTATATAGACATGAGACATGATGGAAGCCTCTTTTGTACTCCAAAAAATAGCTATGCTTGCAATTTTACATTATCATATCATAAGTTTTATAACAAATATTGCTCTGGATGAGTCTTTGTACAAAGGATCGCTTGTGATCTTTTCAATAATTTAATGTTTCCTTTATAGTGAGTTTAGTACAAATGGGCGATCCAAACATTTGCTTGTGAATGTCCTTTTCTATCATCACAGAAATGAGCAATCTAAACATTTGCTTGTTCAGAATGTCCTTTCTGTCATCACTTGTCGTTTGGGTGCCATCTTCATTCACTCTCATCTAACTATCACCACCACCTTCACTCTTTCTCGATATTTGAATTGTGTTATTATGGACATTCTTCTTTTGCACTATCTCCTTCTACTTCCTCCTAAGTAAGCATCTTTATGAACTCTGTAATGTGCGAAATAATTGGGTGCGGTAATTTTATTTTGTCTTCTACATCATACCCCATGTGCTTCTTTGTTTTCTTTGACCTTGATTTCCAGGATACTATGATTGTCTCTGTGGAAAGTCTTGAAATTGCATCATGGTTTGGGACCCATTCCTTTTTCAGACAACTACTATACAATGTATTGTTATCTTGGTTCTCCTTCCTACTCCTTGGCTCATATCATACCGCTGTAAATGTTGTAGCTCTCTCTCAGTCATCCATGCTCACATCAACTACTTTCGCAATCCAAAACTTCACGTTCTCATGTTCATCGTTTGATGATCGAATTGTAACATAACAATGGACGTCTATGTCTATTTGTGGCATAAACTCTCTTCTTGGGTCCACAATATGGACGTGGGAGCAGTAATTCAAACTCATTTTCAAAGAGACCCATGCTGGACGCAAGTCATTACCAACATTTGGTCAAAATAAAGGCCGTTCTGTCTTAATATCATATTCTCGCATTTTTGCAAGGTCCTTTATCAATTGGTAGGTCTTGCTAATCACATTAGTAGTGTGTTTCTTCCAAGAGGGCTTTCAATCAGAAAATCTCCGGAGCATTTCCTCTTTGTATGTAATAAAAGCTTTTAAGCCTTCTATATTTCTCGGTGAATTCTTTTATAGGAGCCTATGTTGGATGCATTTCTTTGCTCGGGATTGAAGTTAAGAGAAAGTAAGGTTCTTTACGTTCTCATTTTGTATCAAGAGAATAGTGTTGCCATTGCATCACTGGTTTTTCATCCTTTAAGAAAAAGCAAAAATAGTATGGAGCGCTATGACCTATCAGGGCATCACCACCTTTTTGTATGAAAGGTAGAATAAAGCTCTTCCAATCATACATCCTCTCAACCATTGAGCATATTGTTCCTTCCTTATGGCCATCGACTTGCCTCCCATATTTTCTTATCAAGTCATCCATCATCTCCATGTCCTTGTGTTTTAGTTCTCTTGAAACCGTGCTAAATACCTGATCGATACCCTCATGTGTGTGCCCAACCAACAAAAACCCAACTTCAATCTCATTGAAGATTCTATGAGCGATTAGCATTGAGCAGAATGCAAAGAAGAGTATATTCTTATTCTCTTATCTGCAATTGTCTATACTCATTTTGGTGAGAAATAGCTTGCTCCTTTCAAAATGCATATTTTATTCTAGAATGTCGAACAAGTCCATCATGAAATTCTCTCTTTTTTTTGTAAGCTTCTTTTTGTTCTGGAGATGTTACACTCTCAAGTGCTCACTTTAGATCATCACAATCGTTGCACTTTGACATTTTTTGCTTCTTTGGGATTTTAACATGTTCAAAGCTTTTTTTCCAAAGAGTATACAAAGTATGAAAAGATGCCGGTGCATGTCCTCTTTACCTCTGTGTTTCTCCAATAGAGTTAAATACTTCTTTTTTAGTCAAACCTATCGGAAGATGCATTTCTGATAGATGGGATTGTGGTAAAGGATTTTCATAAATGTAATCTTTTAAAATTGCTGTTGCCGCGATCGTTAAGGCTCTTGTTTTGGGCCTTCTTATGTTTCCATGAATATTAAATTTAACTCCATACTTTTCTTTATTAGCCAAATTTCAATATGTGCCATGTGATAATCCTATAATAATGCGATACGCATTATTGCAAACACTTTTTCCATTTATAAGAGGCCTTATTTGTTGTCCTGAACTTCGCCTTCTCTTCCTGAACTTCGCCTTCTCTTATCATTTACAAGAAAGAAAGACAGTCTCGTGAGTAGGTATTCATTTCTTCTGCTCCCTTTCCTTTGCCAGACATGTTCTCTACATCCCTTGATGTCATGTAAGTTAATGGATCACATACATCTACGCTTACAGCATGTAGATCGCATTGCTTTTAGCATAACATCTTCATTCATTACTCTTATTCTCTTTGGTTGCTTTTTTGGATCTACTTGGACTCGTTGTCGTTTCATGCATCTGTATGTCCGTTTTGGGACCTTCTGTACATTCTTATTTGGATTTGTGTAGTTCTTCTTGTAAGATTTATTTTGTCACATTGTTTTCATGAGATATTGCATTCTCTTGATCTTATTACTCTGACAGTCAAATACTGAATAGTCCTTTGTTGATGTCATCCTTGCTTTTGATACATTTGTCAAACCATTTGTAACATTAATTGTTTCACTATCAAAGTCAAATACCGAATAGTCCTTTGTTGATCTCATCCCTACTTTTGATACAATCGTAGAACCACTTGTCACAATGGCATTAGAGTGTTTAGAATGATATTCAAACTCATCTATTCCTGAGAGAACATCACTCATTGATGCACGTTCTATGGATTTTATAACTCCATAGTCAGTGGTGATAGTGTCTAGAATGGTCTTCAAACTCATCTATTCATGAGAGAGCATCACTCATGGATGCACTTTCTATGGATTTCATAACTCCATAGTCTTGAAACTCCTCTACTCCAGAGAGAACATCACTCATTATACTATCATGCATGATTTCCATAATTTCATAGTTACTTGGTTTGACTCTAAGAACTTTATTAGTATCCATGAAGCCGTCCATACTTGAAAAGATATCACTTTTGACATCTTTGCCCAAGTTCTCAATGTGCATGAACTCATCCACCCCGGATAAGGCATCACTTGTGAAATCTTTTTCTTTCTCGGTACTAATAAACTCATCAACTTCTGATAAGACGTCAGTGCTATAGTTGAGTGCGTTGGAATCATCCATATCTGAAGGAATAGAGCTTGGTACATTGGCATACTCTTTCAATTCTTTGATGTTGTAGTATACATTATGTTTATCATTAAAAGCCACATGCCGAGTCTTTTCAATCTTTAAAAATTGCATGCTCCATCTCAAATCCTTACCTACCTCATAGTAGGGACCATCCAATGAGATTGAGTTATCATCCATACCATCATCAGTAACTTTTTGAATTCTCATATGTGCAAATGTCCAGTGTTCCACTTGTTCAAATCTCAAGACTTGACCTTCTGCTACATTCTTATTTGCAAATGATAACATTTGTAAAATATCTCTCACTCTAAAATCCAAAGATATGCACTTTGTATTCCTAATGACATGTGTTGGATAAGTCTCATCTCTCTCCCATGCAATAAATGCTTTGTTGGAAGTATTATAGGGCATAACATCTCCAAGGATTTCCATATCCCCACACTTATGCTTTAGCTCAATATGTGCACTAAGAATCCTTGATACGATAACTGCCACCTTATCTTTGCCAAGTCTTCTAAAGTGACAAATAGAATTTGGATCACTTTCATGGATTGTAGCAAATGCAAATACTTCTCTTTTGTAACATAGAATCACCTCCATCCCCGGAATAAATTTTGTAGCCATCTCCTTTGTGAGTTTCCTTTGCAAACAAGCTGTAACAACCATTATAAAGAACATTAGTCTCTTCTCAATAATCTACTTTATTAATTATTTAAAAATCTAGATCTTGTTTAAAAAATTAATCAAACCCTAAACCGTAAACCCTAAATCCTAACTCCCAAGCCTCAAACCCTAATTCACACCCTTGAAACCATAAACCCTAAACCCTACCCCTAAACCCTAAATCCTAAACCCTACCTCCTAAACCCTAAACCCAAACCACCAAATCCTAAACCCTACCCCCCAAACCTCCAAACCCTAAACCCTATCCCCTAAAACCTTGAACCCTAAATCCTAACCCCAAACCCTAAACCCTAAACCCTACCCCCCAAACCCTAAATCCAAACCACCAAACCCTAAAACCTTAAACCCTAACTCAAACCCTAAACGCTAACCCCCAAATCCTAAACCCTAAATCTTAAATCCTATGAGTATTTTCAGTAATATCATTTATTTAAGTAATAGTTTTAATTAGGATTCATAAGTAAGAGTGGAATTGATAGTAGGAATGTGAGAATGGGAGTGGGAGTTGGGAGGGTGGTAGTGGGAGAAAGGGAGAGTGGGAGTGGGAGTAGGAGAGGAGAGGTGGGTGTGGGAGTTGGAGAGGGAGTGGGATTGTGGGAGGTGGGGATGGGAGTAGGGGTGGGAGGATGGGAGTGGGAGTGGGAGTGGGAGTGGGAGAGGGAGTGGGAATAGGGGAGGTGGGGGTGGGAGAATGGGAGTGGGAGTGGGAGTGGGAGTAGGAGAGGGAGTGGGAATGGGTGAGGTGGGGGTGGGGTGAGGTGAGGTGAGGGTGGGAGGATGGGAGTGGGAGTGGGAGGGGTGGGGTGGGAGGATGGGAGTGGGAATGGAGAGGTGGGGGTGGGAGAATGGGCGTGGGAGTGGGAATGAGAGAGGTGGGGGTGGGAGGATAGGAGTGGGAGGGGTGGGGTGGGAGTGGGAGTGGAAGTGGGAATGGGGGAGGTGGGGGTGGGAGAATGGGAGTAGGAGTGGGAATGGGGAAGAAGGGGTGGGGGTGGGAGGATGGGAGTGGGAGTGGGAGGATGAGAGTGGGAGTGAGAGGTGGAGGTAGGAGGATGGGAGTGGGTGGGAGAGGGAGAGAAGATAATGTGATGGAGAGGCTAATGTGAGAGGAGATAATGATATAGAAGGACCAATGAGATAGAAGCACTTAAAACCCTAGTTTTTCTTATATATACTCTCCTCCTCTCATTGTTTCTCTCATTTCAATAAGGAAGAGCAAGAGGAGAAGCAAAAAGAGGAGCAAGAGCAAAAGCAAGCACAAGCATAGATCTCAACTTTCTTCCAGGTACTTTTTTTTAAATTTGTATTCTTTGAAATTTTATTATAGAGAGAGAACTTAGAGAGAGAAAAGTAAAGGAGAGACTTTTAGAGAGAGATTATAAGAGAGAGAGTCTTGCTGCCTCGACAGCAAAAGAGAGAGAGAGGGAGAAAGAGAGAGGGAGAGAGAGGAGAGACTTTTAGAGAGAGAGAAAGAGAGAGGAGAGACGTTTAGAGAGAGAGGGTGAGAGGTAAAAGGGAGAGGGAGAGTGAGAGAGAGGGGAGGGCCGTGCGAGAGGAGAAAGAGAGAGAGAGGGGGGGCGCGATAGAGGGGAGAGAGAGAGACAGGGAGGGAGAGAGCCGCGAGAGAGACGAAAGGGAGAGAGGGGAGAGAGAGAAAGGACTGCGCGAGAGGAGAGGTGAGAGAGAGATAGAGGGAGAGAGAGAGGGAGAGGACTGCGGGAGAGGCGAGAGACGAGAGGGAGAGAGAGAAAGGGAGAGAGGGAAAGGAGAGAGAGCGCGAGAGGGAAAAAGAGAGACGAGAGAGAGAAAGGCGAGACGAGAGGGAGAGAGAGAGCACGAGAGAGGGAGGGGAGGAGAGAGAGGGAGGGGGAGGCGCAGCATGAAGGAGAGAGAGAGGCGCCAGAGAGAGAGAGAGAGAGGAGAGAGCGAGAGAGAGAGAGTAAGAGAGAGGGGAGGGCCACGCGAGAGGAGAGAGAGAGAGAGGGGGGTCGCGATAGAGGGGGAGAGAGAGAGAGAGGGAGAGAGCCACAAGAGAGAGAGACGAGAGGAGAGAGAGAGAGAGAGAGAGAGAGAGAGAGAGAGAGAAGGGAGAGAGGCATAGCACGCGAGTGAGAGAGAGAGAGAGAAAAAGAGAGGAGAGAGTGGGAGAGAGAGAGAGAAGAGAGAGAGAGAGAGAAATGAAGCGAGAGAGTAGGCGACGTGATAGAGAGGAAACGGAGAGGAGGGGAGAGAGAGAGAGAGAGAGAGAGAGAGAGAGAGAGGAAATGAAGAGGAGGGGAGAGAGTAAATAAAGATGAGAGGAAACAAAGAGAGGAGAGGAAATAAAAAGGAGAGGAAAGAGAGAGAGAGAGAGAGAGAGAGAGAGAGAGAGAGAGAGAGAAGAGAAAAAGAGAGGGAGACGAGAGACGAGAGAGAGAGAAGCATACTAGCGTGAGAGAGAGAGAGAAGAGGAAGAGAGGAGATGAGAGAGATTGACGAGCGACGAAAAGAGAGAAGCGTACTAGCGTGAGAGAGAGAGAGAGAGAGAGAGAGAGAGAAGAAGAAGAGGAAGAGAGGAGATGAGAGAGATTGATGAGAGATGAAAATTTAGAGAGGGAGGGAGCAAGAGAAAGTACGAGAGAGAGGGATAGAGAGAGTAAGAATGAAAGACCGTGACTCTCAGAGATAGAAAATCTTACCAATGAGGAGGAGAAATGAGTGGGCGACGATCAAGGAGGGATAAAGGAGAGATGTTTTGATGGAAGAATTTGGGAGCTACGATTAATGAGGGATATTAGAGGAGAGATAGTGAAGGAGAATGTAAATGCGTGGAAGCTTGCAAACAAAACTATCTACCTTGGTGTGTGATTTAGTCGAAACTTAAACAAACAAAACTATAAACCTTGGTGTTTGAGAAGAGAAACGTGAGGAAACTTGAATTTTAAATTTTTCGCATTTTTTAAACCTTGGTGTTTGAGAAGAGAAACGTGTGGAAACTTGAATTTCAAATTTCTCGCATTTTTTAAAACTATGAATCCTTGTGTTTGAAAAGACAAACGTGTGGAAACTTGAAAATTGTATGAAAAGACAATCTTGTGTTTGAAAAGACAAACGTGTGGAAACTTAAAAAGTGTGAAAAGACAAACGTGTTCAAAAAGGAAAACTTATGAAAACTTGAATTTTAAAATTTTATTTTTTTAAAAATTTAAAATGAGTTTCACTTTCATTTTCAATTTACTAGTTTAATTTCTCAATTAAAATTTTTGAAATATAGTAGAAAAAAATGCATGTTGTGTTAGAATATAGAAAGTATAATTTTAATTTTATCACATTTTTGAAAATTTTAAAAGTAGTTTAACTTACATTCGTATATTATTAGTTTAATTTATTTCTTTTTAGGGAGAATTAATCTATTCTTCTAGGTAAATATTAATTTTTTTATTTTAAGTCTTATTTTCTTAATTTTACGTTTAAATTTTTATTTTTTTTCATAAACTTTAAGTTAAATTAAATTTATTTATATTTTCAAATTTTGTGATTTCAAACTAATAAGAATTTACTTTGTCAAAATTTAAACTTCTTATGATTGTGAATTTTAAATACTTATTCGTTTTAAGTTAAATTAATTTAATTAAAAAAAGAGTTCGGGGGTTTGGGTTTAAGGTTTGGAGACTGGGGGTTTAGGGTTTGGGAGTTAGGGCTTAGGGTTTGGGATTAGGGTATGGTTTAGGGTTTGGGTTTGGGGTTAGCATTTAGGGCGTTAGTATTTGGGGGTTAGAGTTTAGGGTTTAGGTTTTGGGGTTCAGGGTTTAGGGATTAGGGTTTAGGGTTTGGGAGTTAGGGTTTGTGGGTTAGGGTTTAGGATTTAGGGTTTGGGTTTAGGGTTTAGGGTTTTGAGGTTTGGGTTTAGGATTTAGGGTTTAGGATTTTGAGGGGGTTTAAGGTTTAGGTTTTAGGGTTTTAGGGTTTGGGGGTTAGGGTTTAGGGTTTGGGAGTTTAGGGTTTAGGGTTTGGGGATTCGAGTTTAGGGTTTAGGGTCTAGGGGTTTGGGTTTAGGGTTCAGGGTTTGGGTTTAGGGTTCAGGGTTTGGGGTTAGGTTTTAGGATTTAAGGGTTTGGGTTTTGGGTTTGGAGTTTAGGGTTTAGAATTTAGGGTTTAGGATTTGGAGTCAATTTAAATTTGTAGTTTTTATTATTTAAAATTTAATTTATTAAGATTTTAACTTCTTATTAATGTGAATGTAAAAAGAACAATGGAAAATAGATTATTTCTTGCTTTTAACTCGCAACCTAAGAATTTAAAAAGAACAATGGAAAATAAATTATTTCTTACTTTTCTTCGCTTCGATGGTTGGTGTAGTCTAGATTAGCATAGATTAGTTTGTCCTTAGAGGAGAGAACACAAAAAAAACCAATCAAAGCCATGCTCAAAATTTTCCGACTAGTTCTTAATCGGAGTCAGTCCATTCATTCACATTCAGTTTCACACTCACAACAACCCTACCATTTAAGCAACGATCAAGGTTTTAAAAATTTCAAGATGATTGGAAGTTGTATCGGTGGATAGGACAGATTACAGTTGAATCAGTTAAGGGACTGGATAGAGTAGATTATATTTGTACCAGTTGTGGGAGTTGACAGAGCATTTTGCACTTATATCTGACAGACTTCAAATTTGTATTCGATTGCACTCAGATGATACAGGACATGCATATGCATCTCAGATAGGAATTGAATTGACTGAGACACGACATGCATCAGATAAGACAAGACATGCACATGCATCTCTTGTTCATGGTATTACTCACTTAGATGGTGTAACTCATGAAGTTGATGGAATAACAGAACAAGTGCAGTATACTTGAAGTTGAGCCAATAGAAGAAGAAGTAGGGTGATCTAAAGCGGTTCACATAGAGTCCCTAAAAAATAAACCCCGACGTTAAATGCAAAAGGCAAGTACTTCACGAGCTACAGTTTCAAGACCTATAACTCTAAAAAGAGGTAGTTCATATACAAAGAAAGAACAAAGAAGAGAAGAGGAAGAACACGAAGAGGATGCGGAGGGTCTTGAAATGGAGTTAGATTCAGAAGCAGAAATGTTATCAATGAAGAACTTAAATCTTCACTTGAATGAGGCTGTGACAGATGAGGATCTAGGATATATATGGGGCTAGAAGACTCAAGTTATACATGCTTCAACAGTGGTCAAAGCAAGTGTCTTCACCAACAGTAGGACCTTAGATATTGTCTATGCTGAAAACATTTTTCAGGCTTTGATTGATGGAAGAAATTCAGTTGTTTCTAATTTGGTACTCCGTCCAAGGGCATTTTGGCCAATCAGAGGAGATTCTAGTCAATCCATCAATTTCTCTCAGCCTATAGATTTTGAGATGCAATTCACTAAGTTCCTCGAAAAACAAGTTCCCTCACTTCAAGAAGGACAGAGTTCAGTGAATGATCCAAAACGACATATAAAGGATGCCAAGAGAAATTTCTTAGCCTATTGTACATTTGAGGCAATAGATGGTCATCACTATGCCTATGCTTGTAATGAGCATTCTAGAGAGGCATACAATAAAGGAGAAATTACTTATCAAACCTTTGCGAGTGTGCCTCAATTTCACTACTATTCTGCATGCATTTGTATTTTCAAGAACGAGAAAAAATATTTGATTGAGTCAAAAAGACTTAATCATGACATTCATGCACTACGAAAGATCACCTCCACTTCACAGATGTTGCTCAAAGCTAGGACCATATGGAGAACTTTTCATTCTCCTGTGACCACAGCGGATAATCTTGTTGACTTCTACACATGCTTGAGTGCCATTGTACCAAGGGGAAAGCAGGAAAGAACAGAGGTGATTACAAGCTTTAAGACAATAAGGGATAGGTATCAAGACTACACAAGCATACTTTTCTATAGTGATGAAGTTTTTCATCAAATCAAAGACGTGTGTTTTGCATGTGAGAAGGGAGATGTAACATATGAGGCTCCATCATTGATTAAAGACAAGGCAAAGAAGATTGAGAAAAAAGAGATGAAGGCTCGGATGTGGAGGCCTCTAAGAAACTTGCCAGACAAATATGCAAGTCTTGCTACAGAGAAATTAATGTCCAAAGAATGGTTTTTTAGCAAAAAGAATAAAGATCATTGCATGGAAGATTGCATCATCCAATAGGTTAAGCGTGATGCAGTAAAGAGTACAATTGAATATTTGCTGGCAGAAAAAAATATTCCAATTAGCCAATGTAAAATTGATCATAGCATTGTGAGGCAGATGGCATCAGCTTTTCCGTCGGCTAAACAAAAGGCTTGGGTGCATAAATGGGTGAAGGTAGAAGATGATGGATCTGAAATTACTCCTTCTATGGCAAGTGACATTCCAAAAAATGTGTATGCATATGCACAAAAAGTGATCAATAAGCACACTCTCAGAAAAGCAAAAACTTTAAACAAGGGCTTTTTTTCACATCTTACAAAGGAGGAAGAGATTGAGTCTATCCCGATTGCACTAGAAGTAGAATCTCAGTGTACACCATCAGCACAAGAAGTAGAGACTCAATGTACTCTTAGAGCATCACAGCCTCAAGAGGACTCATCAGAATCTATTCAGTTGTACAGCATGTAGAAGAAACATGAGTCCTTGAATATTTTTATCTTATTTGTGTTGACTAATGATAGTGTTTTTTAAACTTATGTTAAATGTTACAATACATTAGGATATTTACTTATGATATTTATTCAATTTGTATTATTATTATATTAGTAATTATAAAGAAATAAATTATATTAGCAATTCTAATATGATCTACTCAGCCCTACCAGACTTGTTGCAGAGAATACAAAACTATTACAAGCCATAGAAGCTAAGATCACACTAGAAGATCTCATAATTAGTATATCTTATCTTCTCAACAATCCAATCTTTCACAGACTCTACCTCCATATCCTCAACATAATTACAATGAAGGAAGAAATTCAAGCAATCATGATGGATAGGCCACAGAGGCCGAGATCACACTAGAAGATCTCATCATTAGTATCTCTTATCTTCTCAACAATCCAATCTTCCATAGACTCCACTTTCATATCGTCAACATAATTACAATGAAGGAAGAAATTCAAATAGTCACAGATTGTTTCTTTATAATCTCTTTGGGAGGCCTTTATTGTTCTTTCATAATCCCGATCAAATCGACCATGCCGAGTGCTTCGATAACGCAGGTTGCTTAAGAAGTCCAAGAGATCTTGTCGTGCTTTTATAATACATTGTATAAATCTTTTGCTCTCGGCTATCTTTTGAGTCTCCTCCCTCTCTGTCCGCCTCTGAGCATCGAATTCCTCTCTCTCCATCCGTGTCAGTGGAGAGCCTTGTCGAATTCTTGCGTCTCTCCTTGCTTCTTAGTCAGCAACCCATTATTTGAGACTGCCGATTCCAGACTCCCTATCTCCGACGAGGCCAAGGACATCCATTGTGGGTAGAGAGATGATAAATTAAGAGTGATAAATGAAGAATGTGCTTGTAGAAGGACTAGGATGGACGAAATAAGGGAGTCTAATTATATTATTCTTGTCTTCAATCACTTTATTTCATAGATTTAAACCGATTCAAAATCTATCATCTCATGTGTCTCTCACATTTACAGTCTTTTATTTTTTACTTCACTCAATGGACAACTCACCCCTCTAAATTTATTAAATCGGTTTTACTTTTTTTGAAGTCTAACTTATTATATACAATAAATATCTTATGATGAGAATCTAATAATTATATCATTCTTGTGTTCCATCACTTTATTTTATAGATTTCAATGTACTCAAAATCTATCATCTCACATGTCTCACATTACGGTCTTGTATTAGTAATTCTAACTTATTATATTAAAAAAATATCTGATAATGAGATTCTAATAATTATATCATTCTTGTGTTCCATCATTTTATTTTATAGATTTCAATGTACTGATCACTTCTTACATGTCTCACATGTGTCTTACATGTCTCACATGTCTCGCATTAAGGTCTTACATCCCATCATTTTATTTTATAGATTTCAATGTACTCACTGTCTTACATGTCTCACATGTCTCGCATTACAGTCTAACATCTGTTACTTCAGATAATCTAGTCATCTCAGCCTCTACCAATTCTTTATTCTAAATCTTTCATCTCACATTATGAGTCTGTAGTAAACACTTCTTCCACTTTGCTCTTCTTACCTTACTCCTCTCCTCAAGCTTACTCCTTTCATCTCACATTATGAGTCTGTACTTCTATAAACCCCTTAGTAGTCATTAGTATTCTCTATCTCGCTCGCAGCAACTCGCTCGCAGCAAACACTTCTTCCACTTTGCTCTTCTTACCTTATTCCTCTCCTTAAGCTTACTCCTTCCATCTTGGTTGCTCGCAGCCTTACCTCCTCTCCTCAAGCATACTCCTTCCATCTTGCTTTACCTTCCTCGCTCTCATTACCTTCCTTCTCTCATTTCCATGGATCTTTTTGAAGTTATCGATTCCGTCGAGGAAGCCATTGGTAGCACCAAACTATGGATTGCCAAGAACCAGGGAAAGAGAGAGGAGAGAAAGCGAAATCTAGCTCCATTAACCCAGTACGAGAGAATGATAACTTTGCTTGTCAGAAGGACTTAGAGAAGAAGGAGAAAAGAAAAATAAGTATGGCTACTAGTGAAATAGATAAATTGCAGTCATATAGGAGAGAGCTGACAGACTTTCAAAGTGAGATATCTTCACGTGTGGCTCGTTATGGAAGATTTTCACCCCAAGAAGCGCAAGCCATTCGGAATAAACAAAGTGTTATGAAGGAGAAAATTCATCGATTGTTACTTCTCTTCTATAATTTTAACTACATCAATGAGGATGAGATGAGATCAGCTCTTGAATGGGTTGAATTTAGGATAGAGAGAGAAAATAGATTTGCCTTCCAATGAGAGGCTTATTGTAACTTTTGGTGTTTTTAAACACCTTTATAAAAATTGTGAGAGTTTGCTACTTCCACTTGTAACTTTTGAAAGTGCTTCCTACACACTATTATAAATATTAAGAGAGTTTATGTAAATTGCTGAATCTTATTTTTTTGTATAACTTATCTCAGGCTTATTATAACTTTTAGTGTTTGTTAACACCTTTATAAATATGGTGAGAGTTTCCTTAACACTGTAACTTTTGAAGGTGTCTATTAACACCATTAAATATCAGGAGAGTTTGTAACTTTTGAAGGTGTCTATTAACACCATTAAATATCAGGAGAGTTTCCAACTGCTGAATCTTATTTTTTCTTGTAACTTATCTAGGTTGCATTAAATTTTATAATTTGAGTTTCATCTTCTTTAAAAACATATTTAAAAATGCTTGTTTTTATGTTTTTATATGTGCTTTGAAGATTGGGTTTTTCTTAAATTTTATCCGAAAACTAGTCCAAAAGTATATGCAAAAATGAATTTGTACAGTGACAAGTCCAGAACTTCATGACATGAATTTATTAGCACCTTTTGCACTAAACATGTGGTTATTTCTAGTTGATCTTGTGGAGATATAAAAAAATTGAAAGTGGAAGCAAAAAGGCAAGCACTAAGCTTTAATAAGGAAGTAGCAAGCTAAGGGTGTCCACTTTTTGTACACTCCCCAATCCTTAGGAGGTGGAAAAACAAGCTTTTTAGCACACAAAAATGCAAATCTCACCTACTTCCCTATGGATCTAGTCTTTGAAGTCTTCAGACACAACATCACACATGCTATTGTGCACACAATGGTAAAGTCTGATCGAAAATTCAATGCACACACAAAAAATTTCTTTGTGTCACACGACATGGTTCCAGGGTGGCCACACCTTTGTCATGAACAAAGAGTATCATATTAAATACTAAATTTCTCACTCATTTTAGATTAAATGTTATTGAAACTTTGTAGGTGGTCTCTTTACATTATGTAGAGCTTAACTTGATTTATTGGTAATTATTTGAATGATTTATCTAATTATAAATAATTATTTATAATAAATAAAGTCATAAAATGCATGCATTTTAGTAGCACATCACATTTTTTTAGTATTTTGAATAATTAAGCAAATCCAATTCAGTGGAAGGTTAGTAGGCACATAAGGGTGTGTGGTTCAATCATCAAATACCAAATCCAATGGTTAGATTTAGGAAGATTGAAGTTTAATTTTTACTTTTACTCCTCAGAGGATCAATAAAGAATATTAAAAATAAATCTAGTAATTCCCAAACATGACCAAACATTTCGAAAATGTCAATATTTTTAGTCCTCCGCATGATGAACAAGAGGAAAAATTTTTGGTTAAATTTGAGTAAGGGAAACATACAATATGGCCTCCAAGAGTGAAATCTCCCTTTTGTGGGGGAAAAAGGGCCACCCAAGCCTAATACCAAGACAAGGTAGGCTTGGTATTAGGCTTGGTGAGGTAGGCTAGGAGCATCACCGTTCCTAGTGGCAAGCCTTTGGAGTGTGCATGCTGTCCATGTGGAAGGCTGAGTCATCTATTTTTGCCTTGCAACCATGCCACGTTGTTAGACCGCATGGTGCCATGTCATCAAGGAGATGTGACATCACTCCTTGCCATGTCACCTTAGATTGCCACACGTGCTACCACATCAGCCACATGTGCCACCCCATCATTCCACATCATAGGAACTCTTGGAGCCATGTCATCACACCTTGCCACCTTGGTATACCTCGTCAACATTGCCATGTCACCAATCCCTCCACCTCAATTTGCCATGTCAATCTACCACCTCATGAATGCCAACTCATCATGCCACATCACATTTCCACGTCATGAAAAAAACTCATATATTCCACACCATATTGCTACATCATCACCATGCATGGTGCCACATCAGTCACATGTATACACATCATGACGATGGTGAGCCACATCATCAACATGCATGGTAAGTTATACATGCATGTGATTTGAGTGCATGAGGCATAGAATACCACGATCGAGGTTTATGACCACGATGTGCATGAGGCATAGAATACCATGATCAAGGTTTATGACCACGATGTGCATGAGGCATAGAATACCTCGATCGAGGTTTATGACCGCGATGTGCATGAGGCATAGAATACCTCAATCGAGGTTTATGACCACGATGTGAGTGAGGCATAGAATACCTCGATCGAGGTTTATGACCGTGATGTGCGTGAGGCATAGAATACCTCGATTGAGGTTTATGACCATGGTGTGCGTGACTTATAGAATACCTCGATCGAGGTTTATGACCACGATTGAGGTAATTGGAGCTATTTGGAAATGGCAAATCGAATTGTCATGGTTTATGACCACGATCGAGGTATTTGGAGGTATCAAAAGGTGGCAAAATAATCAAATTGTCATGGTGTATGACCACGATCGAGGTATTTGAAGATATTTGGAAGTGGCAAAATAATCAAATTATCATGGTTTATCACATAGGTTATTCTCAAATTGCATTAACAAAAATATTAATCAAGATAGGCACATATGTTATGTGAATATTAAACTGAAATATAATCAAACGATGCAAATATTCAAAATTAACATTGGATTCCATGTATATATAATATGATTAAAATCAACTTATTTGAGTAGACCACAAAATTTAGTTTCAAAACAAAATCAAACGTAATTTTCGTAGCCAATTATTTTCAATCTTAGCACCGTCTCCACCAATAATAATCAAGAGCAATCTAGTGGATGAGTAAGAGCAATCTAGTGGATGAGTTGAGGCTCTCTATAAGACACCACGTTTTGGTTCATTTCACCCATTCTTAGCCATTCTTGCCTCCCCATCACTTTGTCACACCTTCCATCCTACTTTCATTGAGAATGGGTTCTCAAAGCCATAGAGCTAGTAGACGTGAAAGATGTAGGAACCCCCCCCAAAATCTCACTGATGAGGAGCACAAGCGAAAGGCTCGTGAGCGCAAGAGAGCCTCTAGAGCTAGAGCTCGCGCTGCCACCACCAATCCACCTCCACCTCTACATCCCACCTCCACCTCCACCTCCACCCCCACCCCTACCCCCACCCCCACCCCCACCCCCACCTCCATTGTCCCCCCCTCCACATCCTCATCTGCTCCCCTACCTCCAGCCTCTGCCCTTCCCCTAGCCACCTACATTTTGCCCTCCACCTCTACCTCTTCCCCCTCCACCCTCCCCCCTCCCCCTCCCCCCCTTTCCCTTGGTGCCTCCCTTCCCCCCTCCACCCTACCATCTCCCATTGATCCCCTTACCCCACCTTGCAGCAGCAGTGTTGCTTCACGATATGACTTGCCAAAGTCCACTATCCGTCATCGTACTAGCAAGATTGTGCAATCTTTTTTTAGTGACCTCACACCAGCTTCGCAGTCTGCTCTTCTCACGTCCCTGATTGATCACCCTGACTTGGTAGAGTGTAGGAGGCTTGCTGGTCTTGGTGCACGTAGAGATAGGGTTGTATGTAGCGAGGTCCTTAGCAGTGTTCGACATTCCTATGCTTCTATTAAGCATAGGAACTCCAGTGATGCCTTGGTAGCACATCGTGCTATTGTGGCTGCCATTAGTAGACCTCATATGATAGGCCATGTGCATACCGCTTCACGTCTTCTTCAGATTGCACCGTGCACATTGTGAGCAGGCATGATTAGGAGGTAGAGTCTAGAGGATAGTGAGACTAATGCTCTTTGGGCTTCAAGTGGTCGTGCACCTCGCAGCGATCGATTGTTGGATGATTCCACTAGGTCCTTCATACAACAGTTTTGGGAGGAGCATTGCAGAGCATCCCCGGTGTTCAAGAAGGCATTGTGGAAGAGGGTGTCATGCGGTATGTACATTGAGCATGGTGCATGTTTTTTGGAGTGTACCCAGACTGAGTTGTACACTCAGTTTGTAGAGGCGCACCCGGAGTTCAGGATTGGGCAGAGGTCATTTGAGCAATGCAGGCCATGGTTTGTGCGATGCTCTGAGGAGCATGACACATGCTGTTGTTGCTACCATGTGGATTTTGGATTGATATATCATGTATTCCGTTCCCTTGATGGTCATAGGGGAGTGGTTCCTACTAGCCCTTGCGACTTCATTCATTCCATATTGTGTACACGAGATGGTGATGCTTTATTCCACTCCCTTGATTGTGTGGAAGGCAGGTGTACTTTGTGTGGTGACTTTGCTAGAGTGCCACGAGTTGCACTAGATACTTGTGACATGCAGATGGTTCGTTGGCAACAGTATGAGTATAGTACCCTGACATTAGATGGTGGTGCACAGTCGAGGAGGTTGCAGCTTGTGGGGAAGGAGACACCACGTGTTGTATTCATTGACAGTTTTCGAGGGAAGCTATACCACTACATACACCACTCGCACACTGCGAAGTGGGAGGATCGTCAGTTCCATGCATGTTTAAAGACATTTCCTATAGGGGTGGTTGTCTCAGTGGTGGACTTTGCACAGAATTATACCTTTGCACCACAGCATGAGATCCAATCGGAGTATTATTTCTCCGAACAAGTAATGTGTGATTGAGTTATTGGTTTTTTAATGGCCTCATTATCTTGAATTATTTCAATAGTCATATTTTTTTTCAATGCCAAGGTTGCTATATTTGTGCACATTAGCTATCGTCATGCACAGGCTCATGTGGATGGCATTGATAGCACCATGGACTCACGCGTCATTGTGCGAGAGTATCACTTCTACATTAGTGATGATCGATCGCATGATGCCCATTTTGTGCAGCATTGCTTCACTTTGCATGATAGTTTCTTGAGGGATCATGGTGTCACATGGTAGCAGCACTGGATCTGGTCAGACGGCTATGGTGGTCAATTCAAATTTGCTAGACAGTTTTATTGGTTCTGCAAATGGCACCGTGAGACAGGCATTCCAATCACATGGAGCTACTTTGAGATAGGGCACGGTAAGGGAGAGCACAATGGTGCAGGTGCTTGCGTGAAGTGTGCTTTGCGTCGATACCAGTTGCGTCACAGTGCCGATCGCTTCAAGGATGCACATGATGTGGTGCGGTGGTGCAGCCAGCACTTATCCGCTAGTGCTATCTCCTCGTTTCAGTTGCATGATGATAGGGTGGTGAGCCGGTATTTTTGGTGCATGGACATTGGGAGTCTTGATCGGTCTAGGCCTTTTCATTGTCGTTTAGTGTCTGGCACTCTTGATTTCCATTCCATCAGGAGCATAGGTGAGTCTCACCCCGCGATCTTTTCTTAACGGTTTGCATGTTTTTGCTCCGCATGCATTGATGAGAGGAGATACATGATGATCAGGATGTGGGATTCAGTTCCTCTAGAGATTATGACTAGCTTATAGATATGTTGCATATTGGTGATATCTTCGCGGTCATTGCTTCGGAGGGCAATAATGAGGGTGTGGATTATTACTTGTTGCGATGCTCTATGGTGAAGAGTGTGCTAAATGAGGATACAGTGGATGGGCATGGGATGCACTTCAATGCTCATAGCATGATCGTAGGTGGCCACTATTTTCAGCAGATACAGAGGCGTGGTCGCTATATTGAGTTCCAGGAGTACATGGCGGATCAGGAGGCATACATGTATTCTCATCTTGTTGTTGCGATAAAGATTACTTTGAGTCGTGTTTGCACTCGCAAGGCGACGTCGACTCCATGATGGTGCCTTGCAGTGGAGGATCACAAGAGCATACTTGCAACTATTGGCATTAGAGCCAATCCTCAGGAGTAGCACATTACAAATCATAGTTTTGGGATCATCAGTTGATCAGATAGATTTTTATTGGGTATCGCTAGTTGATTACATATTTTTGTATTCGATATGTATAGGCTCACTCTATGACCGTACCTTTCTATGACCGTACCATTGTAATTTTCATGGACTCTTATTTTGTATTTCACTATGATGGTTTTATACACATTCATACACATCCTTGTATTAGATTCTATTTTATACATGATGTTTGTCTTCTCAATGGGATTTGTTATTTTTGTAAAACAAAAAATTGATTATTAGTAGTAATGTTGTAATTGTGTTTTGTGCTTTAGGACATTTCAAAAATGTGACTAAGAAAATTCATGCATGTACTAACCAAATACGCATGTGGACTTATCTGTTGGGGATGAAACTCTGCACGGCTATTAGGCTACCCTAGACTTACATCCATGCAAGATCTGGTCTCCGAATGATTTGGTATGTGCCACATGGAAGGTATAATGCATACGTTTTTGCATGCACTCATTACTAGTGATGACTACGTATTAAAAATGGTGCACGTACTAACCAAATATGCATGTGGACTTATCTATTGGGAATGAAACTTTGCACAGCTCTTAGGCTACCCTAGACCTACATCCATGCAAGATTTGGTCTCCAAATGATTTGGTATGTGCCACATGGAAGGTATAATGCATACATTTTTGCATGCACTCACTACTAGTGACTACGTATGAAAAATGGTGCACGTACTAACCAAATATGCATGTGGACTTATCTGTTGGGGATGAAACTTCGCATGACTCTTAAGCTACCCTAGACCTACATCAATGCAAGATTTGGTCTCCAACTGATTTGGTATGTGCCATGTGGAAGGTATAATGTGTACATTTTTGCAAGCACTCCCTACTAGTGACTATGTATGGAAAATGGCGCACGTACTAACCAAATATGCATGTGGACTTATCTGTTGGGGATAAAACTTTGCACCACTTTTAGGCTACCTTAGAACTACATCCATGCAACATTTGGTCTCCAACTGATTTGGTTTGTGCCACATGGAAGGTATAATGCGTACATTTTTACAATCCCTACTCATGACTACGTATGAAAAATGGCGCACGTACTAACCAAATACGCATGTGGACTTATCTGTTGGAGATGAAACTTTGCACACTTCTTAGGCTACCCTAGACGTACATCCAAGCAAGATTTGGTCTCCAATTGATTTAGTATGTGCCTCATGGAAGGTATAATGCGTATATTTTTACAATCCCTACTATTGACTACGTATGAAAAATGGTGCACGTACTAACCAAGTACACATGTGGACTTATCTGTTGGGGATGAGACTCTGCATATCTCTTAGGCTACCCTAGACCTACATCCATGCAAGATTGGGTCTCCAACTGATTTGGTATGTGCCACGTGGAAGGTATAATGCGTACATTTTTACAATCCCTACTAGTGACTATGCATGAAAAATGGCGCACGTACTAACCAACTAGGCATGTGGACTTATCTGTTGGGGATGAAACTTTGTGTGGCTCTTAGGCTACCCTAGACCTACATGCATGCAAGATTTGGTCTCCAACTGATTTGGTATGTGCCACATGGAAGGTATAATGCGTACATTTTTACAATCCCTACTAGTGACTACGTATGAAAAATGGCGGACGTACTAACCAAATATGCACATGGACTTATCTGTTGGGGATGAAACTTTGCGCGGCTCTTAGGCTACCCTAGACATACATCCACGCAAGATTTGGTCTCCAACTGATTTGGTATGTGCCACGTGGAAGGTATAATGCGTACATTTTTACAATCCCTACTAGTGACTACGCATGAAAAATGGCGCATGTACTAACCAAATAGGCATGTGGACTTATCTGTTTGGGATGAAACTCTGCATAGCTCTTAGGCTACCATAGACCTACATCCACGCAAGATTTGGTCTCCAACTGATTTGGTATGTGCCACTTGGAGGGTATAATGCATACATTTTTACAATCCCTACTAGTGACTATGCATGAAAAATGGCGCACGTACTAACCAAATAGGCATGTGGACTTATCTGTTGGAGATGAAACTTTGCGTGGCTCTTAGGCTACCCTAGTCCTACATCCACGCAAGATTTGGTCTCCAACTGATTTGGTATGTGTCACGTGGAAGGTATAATGCGTACATTTTTACAATCCCTACTAGTGACTACGCATGAAAAATGACGTACGTAATAACCAAATAGGCATGTGGACTTATCTGTTGGGGATGAAACTTTTCATCGCTCTTAGGCTACCCTAGACCTACATCCATGCAAGATTTGGTCTCCAACTGATTTGGTATGTGCAATGTGGAAGGTATAATGCATACATTTTTACAATCCCTACTAGTGACTACGCATGAAAAATGGGGCACGTACTAACCAAATAGGCATGTGGACTTATCTGTTGGGGATGAAACTTTGTATGGCTCTTAAGCTACCCTAGACGTACATCCATGCAATTTTTGGTCTCCAATTGATTTGGTATGTGCCACGTGGAATTTGGTATGTGCCACGTGGAAGGTATAATGCGTACATTTTTACAATCCCTACTAGTGACTACGTATGAAAAATGGTGCACATACTAACCAAATAGGCATGTGGACTTATCTGTTGGGGATGAAACTTTGCATGGCTCTTAGGCTACCCTAGACGTACATCCACGCAAGATTTGGTCTCAAATTGATTTGGTATGTGCTAGGTGGAAGGTATAATGCATACATTTTTACAATCCCTACTAGTGACTACGTATGAAAAATGGCGCATGTACTAACCAAATACGCATGTGGACTTATCTGTTGGGGATGAAACTCTGCACAGCTCTTAGGCTACCCTAGACCTACATCCAAGCAAGATTTGGTCTCCAACTGATTTTGTATGTGCCACATGGAAGGTATAATGCGTACATTTTTACAATCCCTACTAGTGACATGCATGAAAAATGGCGCACGTACTAACCAAATACGCATGTGGACTTATGTGTTGGGGATGAAACTTCGCACGGCTCTTAGGCTACCCTAGACCTACATCCATGCAAGATTTGGTCTCCAATTGATTTGGTATTGCCACGTGGAAGGTATAATGTGTACATTTTTACAATCCCTACTAGTGACCGTATGAAAAATGGCGCACGTACTAACCAAATATGCATGTGGACTTATCTATTGGGGATGAAACTTTCCACGGCTCTTAGGCTACCCTAGACGTACATCCACACAAGATTGGGTCTCCAACTGATTTGGTATGTGCCACGTGGAAGGTATAATGCATACATTTTTACAATCCCTACTAGTGACTACGTATGAAAAATGGTGCACGTACTAACCAAATATGCATGTAGACTTATCTGTTGGGGATGATTTTGGACCAATCGTACATAATCATGTATTACTTTTTGACACATGTTACTATCAATGAGCACCATTCCATGCTAAACATTGACATTTTTTTCTTAATCTACAATTTACAAAAATTAGTGACAATATTAGTGTAATAATTGCAAGCATTGATATATACGAAATTCAATATGATATTCAAAATGATAAAGTTCATAGCACGAGAGATAGAGAGAGAGAGAGAGAGAGAGAGAGAGACCTTATACTTGAACACCTTTTCAATGCTTAATGTTTACAATTACTTCACACGGCATTATTTTTACAATACCTTATGTATTAAATGTGTGAATTGAGATATCTGAAATTCAAAATGATACTCCTAATTTTAAATGTTTATGTTAGATTTGAACAAACTATAAACTGAGATAAACAAAGTAAGAAGAACATCATGAAAGTACCAAAATACTCATACATCATAAAAGTAAGAACAACATCATGAAAGTACCAAAATGAATGTGTACATCATCATCATCATCGTGCAGAAGTGCATCCCTAAACAAGATATTGTGAAGCCTAAACAATCATCCTAAATCAGAATCTGATAACTCCACATATGATCCTCTAGTCGTCCTCTGACGTGGCTCCTGTATGACCTGCTGCCCAACCGTTTGCTGTGTGCCCTCATGCAAAGCTGGATCAGATGGGCTAACCTCATCTCCTAGATCAGATGGGCCAGCCTCATCTTGATGAAGAGGAGGGCATGCTGCACGAGCCACTATTGCCATCTCTGCCTCCCTTGCCTCCTTTATGTATGCACGCCTCAGCTCCCAAAGTTGTGCATATGCGAATACTCGTGCCTCAAATCTAGTGCGAGTAATCGTCTCTACATATAGAAGATGCTGGTCTTAGCCCTGCCCAAGCTACTGCTCCACCCACTACTGCAATGATATATGAAGCTCTGCCTCTCGCTCAATACGACGTGCCTCCTCTGCTCGTGCCTCATCACCTGGCATGAAATCACCATATGAGAAGCATCACGGAATACACGCTACAACCACTGAAGTATCAGCACCCTCCTGTTGCAGCAACGCTCTCTGTGCCTCCTCCCTGTAGTGCTCTGTCAAGACCACGTGGGAAAATGGATTAATGGCTTGACGATGACCAGGATACAGATCATCCATGCCTAGTCCTCTGTATGTGGCCACATCAATGTCAGCAAAGCATACAAGGCACACTGATCATGCCACCATGTGGCGGGTCATGCAATGGAGATGTGCGATGTGGCCGCACCCTAGTCCAAACCACCCTACGATGTCAAAATCCTCATGGCAAAGGACGTAAGTGAGGGACTTAATAATCTATTTACGTAATGAAAACTTTAAGCTAGCCAATTTTGATTGAATTTTTGCAAAAGCTCATGACAAGCTTTCATGGAATCACATAAGTCTTTGTATTTGTCTATGTAACTATATCCATACATAGATCTACAACCTTCCCTAGTTCCCTATTTCTATAGTTTCACGTGCCACCTAAAGGGATTGCTAGCCACATGATCTACCCTCTCCTAGCATCAACCTCTCGCACCATATGATTTGAAAATGATGTGTAGGTGAATGTGTTGTTCAAATCATCCTATTTGTTTGATTGATTACACTTAGTCACGTACTCCTTGATGAGGTAGGATGTCATTGGGATCATCCTATGCAACTAACGGTAGATGGGCCAAATGTGTGGCTATGCCTGCAACAGTGCTATGTTGCAAATGCAACACATGCACTCCCTACATGCTCTAAGTTGCTCCACTCTTCAATGGAAGATGCACACACAATAGTTATTTAACGGTGTTATTGAAAAAGGGATTTGGATGTACATCCTTGGTCTTATTCATTTTCAAAGAAATTTCAAACTTTGTGTTAAAGATGCTACACTTCCCTAATTTGAAAAATAATATAAAAACTACTTTAATCTCTTTTTTAAAATAAACGAAATAGATGATTTTAAAAAATAAAATATATACATTTTAACATTTTAAATAAAAACTTCACTAACTTGAAAAATAATATAAAAGCTACTTTAAACTCTTATTTTCTTTTTTTTTATAGATGATTTCTAAAAATAAAATTCAAACGTTTTTATATTTAATTCAAAACTTCACTAATTTAAAAAATAACATAAAAACTACTTTAATCTCTTTTTTTTAATAGATGATTTTAAGAAATAAAATATATACGTTTTGACATTTAAATAATAACTTCACTAACTTAAATAATATAAAAGCTACCTTAAACTCTCATTTTCTTTTTTTTTTAAAGATGATTTTTAAAAATAAAATTTAAAATTTCTTTTATTTAAATAAAAAAGCACTAATTTGAAAAATAACATAAAAACTACTTTAATCTTTTTTTTTTTTAAGATTTTAAAAAACAAAATATATACATTTTTTAATTTTAAATAAAAACTTAGGTAATTAAAAAAATAATTTTAAAAAACTTTAAAATACATTTAAAATTTTGAAATATTTTATAATTAAATTAGATATTCATATAAACTAAAATTTAAATAAATTTTCACCAAAAAAAAAAACCTACATTAAAAAAACCTTACTTGGGATCTCCCGCTCCGTCCATCTCCGTCACTCCGTCGTTGTCCATCGGTCCTTGTCCGTTGCTCCCGCAATTCCATCGATTTCGATGAGGAGGAGCTCGATCGAGGTTTGAAGAATGAGGGGGGTCCGTCTCTTTATATACGAAAATTTAGGGTTTCATTACCACAATCGAGGTATTGGGATGCCACGTACCTCGATCGTGGTATTGGACATGCAACATACATCATCGGTCCAGCATACCACTGGCAATGCCATATACCTCGATCATGGTATTTCACATGCCACATACACATCGCTCCATCATACCTCGATTGAGGTATAGACATGCCACGGTACCTCGATCAAGGTATCTTAGCTGCCAGCACAGTAGATGTCGGATGCCACATACCTCGATCGTGGTATTTGACATGCCACATACACATCGGTCCAGCATACCTCGATCGAGGTATAGACCTGCCACGATACCTCGATCGAGGTATGTCAACTGTCAGCATAGTACATGTCGGATGCCACATACCTCGATCATGGTATTTGACATGCAGCCAAGTCATCAGTCCAGCATGCCACGATCGAGGTATGTGGACTTGCCACGGTAACTCGATCGAGGTATGTCATCTGCCATGTCGGATGCCACATACCTCGATTGTGGTATTTGACACAACCGATGTCATCTATCCACGATACCTCGATCGAGGTATGTGGACTTGCCACGATACCTCGATGAGGTATGTGGACTTGCCACGATACCTCGATCGAGGTATAGGTGGCTTGCCACGATACCTCAATCAAGGTATAGGCTCGGTTCGGTGAAAGAAAGTCTAGGACCTCGATCGAGGTATTGGCTTGGCTCGGTTGTCCTCGTGTGCGAATTTCATTGGAGACGATACCTCGATCGAGGTATTTCACACCAAAGCAAAACCTTTGTATTTTCACTCGAGGGGGTGTCACACTCACCTGCAAGTGGTCCGGAAGTGGACACCCTTAGCTTGCTACCTCCCAATATTAGCATCACACATAATCATCCTCTATCCAATTTTTATCCGGTTAACTTTTGCCATAGGCAGGTGTCCTTCTCTTGTGGGCGTGTTTGGGAGATGTAAGAGCCGTATATCAGAAACATAAAGGAGGACACCGAAATACTTGAAAGACATCTTCAATGTTGGTCGCCCATGCATAAAATGCAGATTTTCAGAGGAAAAGATTGACTGCAGAGCACAGCCATTATGGTTCAAACATGGAATTTGGTACATGTTGCATAATTTACTAACGTTTTTTTCAAATAGGCCACTAAAAGTTGTGTTCAGTTCTTTCCTTTTATTTATAAAGGCGTCTTATGAATTTTTGTCCATTGAATCTTTGAGTATAACATTAACCATGGGATAAATGATACTAATAGATTTTGACTTTTTGATCTATGAAGTCTAGTGATATGGTTATATTCTATAAGGCGTCTCTCACATTCCACTACATGAGGGAGCTAGTATTATTAGCCGTTAAGAATTTGGAGAAGAATCCACTTGCTCCATTGCTACCTCAACCATCACCAAGAGTGATGTCATATGGTGAACTCATGTTACGGTCTCCTGATACATTACCTACCAGGGCATATGGATCTAGAGTGAGGAAGATTAACAAGATGCATCGGGTACACAAGGGGACGTGGATGCACTTCTTTGAATTACTTATGATTTGGAACCAATTAACTACATTGAGTCCATTATAATGTGAAACTCTTAGACTAATGGAGAGATTTTAGAATGTTTTGCAGAAATCACTCAGAGACTGACTAAGAAAAAGAAACTACAAATTGAAAAGAAAGTGAATCCCATGGGAACCCCAACTATAGAGAAAGAAATTAGAAGGTTAACAACATCCCTTCTCATTACTTCCATAGATAAGTCAGCCTCGACTCCAGCTTATATCTATAAAAAGTTTATATTAGATCAAGCAATGCAGAGGCTATCCACTAGCAAGGACTTCAAAATAATGGATAACCCATACATCCTAGACCCGACTGGTCAGGGATATTATAAACTTTAACTTAAACATTACTTTGGACTCTCATTCATTACCGTATCTCATGGCTACTTTCAAAGCCCACAAAAACACTTTCAGATGGATTACTAATACCCATCGTTGTGTTTTTTTGGAACTAGCTTCATTAGTCACTTTCGCATTACAAGCATGCCTAGATCCCATCATGGAATCATCAAGGGATCTTCAAGAACAAATACGATTAGAAGCTGATATTAAGGTGAGCGCATTCTCGCTAGTCAATTCCATTTACGAGGTTAAACTAAATTTACCAAAAGAAATTTACTTAGTTTTCACTGCAGATATTGGGAAATGCTATGAAAATATCCCTTTAGAAGGAAAATACGGATTGAAAGAGATTTTATCAGAAGTCATCAACATGGCTTATGAAAAGAAAAAGAAACAATACCTAAATATTAACTGGAATAGGAAAAAAGCCTCATGGAGCAACAGGAGAAGTAAGACCTTGACATCTTGGTCTCAACGGGAATGTATTATGCTCAATATTCGGTTTCTAGAGAATATGCACCTGAGATTAGTGGACCAAATATTCAAACAAGTCTCGAGTATACCCATGGGATTCTCTTGTTCACCTTTATGGTGTAACTTATATCTGCATTGGTTTGAGTTCAACTTTATTAAGAAATTATGGAAAGGAAAAGAATGGGATAGACTGTCCAGATTTGAACACCTCTTTAGATATATGGACAACATATTGTTGGTCAATGTTGATTCTCGCAAGGAGTTCTTCAAACCATAGGAAAATAATGAGATAAACCCACTTTGGATAGACCCCCTCCAATTCTTGGAAATAAAAGATACCACAGTGGATAAGCAAGTTGGGGAGGATGGTAATACTATAGGTGTAAAAGCAAACTTCTTGAACATGTCCATTACCTTCACCAGAAGAAATAATGGAATAGCAGTGCAAAGAAAATATGATAAAACTGAATATCTTGAATACCCGGTATGTAAGTTCATTTGGGTGCATAGTAATAGGCCTTTATCCTTTTTCGAAAAGGTAATTCTTTCCCAAGTAATGCCCATACTATACATCGAGAAAGAGGAATTCAATGCCTTTATGCAGATTAAGAAATTGATCGAGAACTTTGTAAAGAATGGATTCAAAGGAGGAAAGAGTAGAAAAGTGATAAAAACATTCCTACAATAGGAGCTCCTCGGATGTGACTAGACCTTAAAAATTTGAGAAAATGGTTGGGTACGTACATCTCTTGAATCCACAATTCCACTAAATATACAAATATCTATTTATTGGGCAGTAGTCCAACCTAATCCAAAGTGATGGGCGGTCTACTGCCCTCACTTGGATTGTGTGTTGAACCTACGGGAATGTGGTAGGTGTGTCATACACACACACACACACACACACACACACATCCTTTGTAGAAGGTATAATTAAACACCTGTAATAAAGGTGTTTTTTCTCAATATAAAACATTATTGAGTACAGCTTTGGACACATTGTACATTAGAGCATTAGCCATGGTTCTTATAGTGGGATATTTGACACATGTATGCAACGGTGATTTAAATAATCATAGCCAAAATTCCTAATCATGAGGACCTAGAAGCTATGAAGTAAGACCTTGTCCCAGCCATGAAAACTAGGAGTATGACACCATCCCAGCTTGATGCATCCATTGCTCAGCCATGTGATTGCAAGAAATTGTAAAAGTCAAATTACGCAAGTATTTTGTGTATTAGACAACTTTGGGATGCAATCCCACCTTATTTTGTAATGGTTACGTGAAAATAAAATGTTAGAAACAAAATTGTAAGCCCATTATATTATTGTATACCTTAATTGTTTCTATATGGAGTCAAGTGTTAGAATTGGTAAATCTTTAATCCAACAACTTATATGCGATCAAAATAAAAAGCCCCATTCAACCTCATTCTTGTTTGGAGAGCTCTATATATGTTGAAACCATAAAGTGACACACTCCTCCATGAAATTTTATTTGTCCTTCTTGCCAAAAAACCATTATTCATTGTGGAGCTTCTCTACTACCATGGTTATAGAAGTGTCTGGTAAGTACTTTATTGACCTCCACACCCTTGCGGTAACCTCTTTTCTTGGCCACCTCCGTCTTTTGTGTGAGAAATGAAGGAGATTTGTAAGTCTCATTTCCCCTCTCACATGCAATGCACATGTGCACAATCTTGTCAAACACTTCATCAGGACGAAAAATAATACTTGTGTAACCCTAATATCTATTCCTCCCTACCTTGAAACTTGTCATTGTTCCTCTAGTTCTTGACTTCCCCTTGGTACAAGTGCACTTTGACAAGTATAGAAATCTAATAGTGGTTTAGCATCTGGTTTGGCGGAAGTTCTTTTGAAATGAGGCTACTGGAGAACCAAATGTTTGCCTAGACACCTCATTTCCAATAAGATATCTGATGTCAAGGTTATATTACACTTTGCATGAACATCATGATTCAAAATCTCTAGACTCAATAAGATATTTAGTCTCATGATTATATATACATATGGTTGCCTTCGATGGAATGGTAAGATCTTTGCAAATTGCTCTGAAGTTGATTTTTTGGCCACCCTTGCTTCTCTAGTGATTTGATTACACGCAAAAGCAACGTGCTGACCATGAATTGGCTCAAATCTATAGTGCAACAAAAAATTCCTCTTTGCATCCAAGGTTACAATATCTCTCAACATCTGCCTCTATACCCTTTTCATGTGGGATGTGTTGAAGAGTTTGCTTCAAGAATTTAGTGAACATTTCCTCAAAATGTGTAGGCCCTTGAAATATAGGTACACCCTCAAAGTTTTCTCTATTTAGACAAAACATCGTTGGATGCAGCATTGCACTAGACACTATAGGCTTCTTTGAATCTACTAAAGCCTTGAATATTTGTTAGGAATATGATTTATAAAGATTCCCGCTATTTGTGAAAAAAATTGCTACCCCTACATCAATGGAATTGACAACATAGGACTTTTGTCCCTAGATATATCTGAAATCATCGTTTGTGATCATCTCATTAAGAGATAGATTTAGGTTTTTCACTGAGGTGAGTTCATCTTGATCTTCTTGGACATCCTGAGATTCCTCTTCTTTTTCATGTTCCACTTCCAAATGTCCTTTCTTTATAGAGGGACGATATCTTTTTTTGCTATTTGGAACTGCAGCTCTTGACAACTAGCCTTTTGCATTTGACATCGTGGTTTGCTTGTGAGATTTTTTACCATGATATCCTTGCCCTTCAATGTTTTGTAGTTCTTGTGTACTCAAGGATTGTGTTTCTTCTTCGTTTTGTTCTTGAGTCACATCATCCATTTTCTACTCTACAAATATGTGTGTGGGTCCTTGATCTAAAGCTACATATCTAGCCTGTCCATGAACTAAAACAGCATGTCCAGACCATTAATGAGCCAAAATAGCATGTCTATCATGTCCTTGACATAAAGGTGCATGTCCATCCTATCCCTGAATCAAAAGAGCATGTCTTGCCTATCTCTGAATCAAACCATGTGCACGTTCTGCCTCATGCGAAGATCCTTGAGCTTGAGGTACATATTATGCATCCTCAAAGCACTCAATCATGATATTTGTATGGATTTTATTTGCCTCCCCACTCGAAAATCGCCTCCACACATATGCAAGAGCCTCCAATGAAGTCTATAGTTCTGGAAACATCGATGGTTCAAGAGGTGGAATCAGAAGTGTTTTGCAAAAATGTCCACCAAGGTCATTTTTGGGTCAATCATTATTCCTACTACAATGCTCGAAGTCATATCTTTCTTGGAAAAGGATCCATCCCACGGCTCTTCATTTTCCTTTAAATCTCTACTTAACATCATGAAGAATCTCTTGTGTTCCTTTGGAAAGTAAAATCAAGCTCTCCAACCTGTCTGATAACGGTCCCACTTTCTAAAGTCCCTCCTGGGATACTGTTTTCCTTCCAAATTCAACGTGATGTTAGAGACAAATGCTCTTATCTCCATAATAATTTGGAATCCTATGTACAAAATAATAATTAATATTTTAGATAGTTACAATTAAATACAATTTTGGAGAGCCTAATATATCCAATGTGTTACAATTTTAGAAAAAATGCAAGAAGAATAGCCAATAAGTCTTTACAATGAAGGTATATAAAGTGCAATCCGCCCACTCATACGACTACCAATACTTTGAAAATCATGAACTCTACTCACTGAACCGTGGATGGATGGGGAATAGCCTAGAAGGCTTCAACAAGGCTTAAATATGTGTACAAATTTGAGAAAACCAGCTAATGAGAAGGCATGGATTAATTGAAGCCTGAAGGCTAATTCTTTTACTTTATGTTTGTTTACGATTTTAATTGTATTCAATTTACCACATTACTACAAAATAAAAGAAGGGTTTCCAATAGACATCAATAGTTCTAAGTTACATTTTGTTTTTCATAAAATATTTATAGCTTTGTTGTTGAGAACTCATTAGCTAGATATGTTTCCATGAATTTGTTGAAATGAGTGGCTTGGAGTACGCATATTCCCTTAGCATTTTGGTGTCCCTTGTTGATAGTGTTGATGGTGTGAATTCTTTCCCATTACTTTATGAGTCCTACTCTACAAAGACTTTGATATTCACATGATCTTCACATTCCATGGTCATGATATGACATGACAAAGAAGATGATATAGTAAAACATGAAAGGTATTATATTTTCCAAGCTTGATTTTGTTTTTGTGGAACCCATTGTCCATACTCATTGACATGTTGTGTTGTGCTTGCTTGGACATGGCACCTTGGCATGATAGGAAGGCTCCATGCAAAACTGCCTATGTACACATCCATAGTTGTAGAATAGACTTCTTCCCATTTTTCCATAGGTAAGTTAAGTCTTCACATTAAGAGGTCACTATAAGGTCATGACAAAGAAGACAATCTAGTACAACAATGGAGGGTATCATATTTCTACATTTGATTTTGATTTTGTAGGACCCCTTGTCCGTAGTCCTTGACATAGGTTATTAATCTTGCATGGACATGACGCCTTGATTTTGATTTTGTGGGGCCCTTTGACATAAATTATAAATATTGCATGGACATGACACGTTGATATGAGAAAAAGGTTACTAATATTGAATGGACATGACACCTTGATATGAGAGAAAGGCTCCATGTAAAACCACCTATGTATAAAGCTAGAGTCATAGAATAAGATTTTTCTCATTCGTATATGTGCAAAGCATGGTCATGCAACATTGATATGAGAGAAAGGATCCATGCAAAATCACCTATGTATAATTAAAGCTAGAGGTCTTCTCTATTTAAATGTTTTAAAAATATTATGTGTATTATGAGTGCCGTTGTCCTTTACATTAAGTTTAAATGCTAAGAGAAGAATCCATGGGACGAAAAAAAAAAGAGAAAAGAAAGGATAAAAGGGAAAAAAAACTGCAGAATTTGCATCAAATTATTTTTTGATTGCTATTTATTTTAAATAAAAGATTTTGTAAAAGAGAGAAGAGGATTGTTTTTCCATGAATTTTATTTAGTTTATTTATTTAAGTTATTAATAATTATAAAAAACTTTAATTTTTTAGAGGAGGATTCTAAAAAATACAAATTTCAACTAAGATATTTTAAATATAGATTAAGGAATTTCATAGTTTTTGCATTTTTAGTGCAAAGTGACATTTATTGGCTTCTTCAACTCTTTATGGGCTGAGACATAAATGGGAGGTCACAAAATTAAAGCCTAAAGGCTAATTCTTGTACTTCTATTTGTTTACAATTTTGGTTTTATTGAATTTCCCACATGAATGCCAAATAGAACTTAGGGCCCTTACAAATCTATGATTATGTACAAGTTATGGATTTCCTTCTAGACGGATTTCCAATAGACATCAATAGTTCTAAGTTACATTTTGTTTTTCATAAACATTTGCTAGCTTTATTGTTGAGAACTTCGTTGGCTAGATTTGTTTCCATGAATTTGTTGAAATGAGTGGCTTGGAGTAGATATTCCCTGACCATTTTGGTATGCAATATAATGTCCCTTGTTGATAGTGTCGATGGTGTGAATTCTTTCCCATTAGTTTATGAGTCAGGTATGAGTCCTACTCTATGGAGACTTTGATCTTCAGATTCCACGGTCATTATATGACATGAGAAAGACAATCTAGTAAGACATGGAGGGCATTATATTTTCCAAGCTTGATTTTTATTTTGTGGAACCCATTGTCCATACTCATTAACATGTTGTGTTGTGCTTGCTTGGACACGGCACCTTGACATGATAGGAAGGCTCCATGCAAAACCACCTATGTACACATCCATAGTTGTAGAATAGACTTCTTCCCATTTGTCCATAGGTAAGAGACTTCTTCCCATTTGTCCATAATTGTAGAATAAACTTCTTCCCATTTGTCCATGGTAGCTCCAAGCGTGATTCCTCTGGGGCATAACTGGCGCGAATAAGAAATACATGACAATTTAAACATTATCTTCTAGAAGGATTTCCAATAGACTTAGTTCGTACTTCATAAGAGTTGCTAACTTTCTTGTTGAAATTATTGGGTAGTGTTGAAATGAGTGGCTTGGTGTACACATATTGCGTGGCATTTTGGTCCACAACCTAATGTTCATTGTTGATAATGCCAATGATGTGGTATTTTGGTCCACAACCTAATGTTCATTGTTGATAACGCCAATGATGTGAATACTTGTGGTACATAACCTAATGTTCATTGTTGATAACGCCAATGATGTGAATACTTGTGGTATTTTGGTCCACAACCTAATGTTCATTGTTGATAACGCCAATGATGTGAATACTTGTGGTATTTTTCACATGAGTCCATCCATATTGTACAAAGACTTTGGTGTTCATATTATGAGGTCAATAAGGTCAAGATAAAGAAGAGAATCTAGTAAGATAATGGAGGGTATCATATTTTCTAGGAGAATAAGGTTGGAGCTTGGATGGGGGTTTGCTTGGGGAGGTGCTTAGGATTGGAAAATATATAAATAAGTGGAAAGGAGAGGTATGGAGAAAAGGAGATGGCTTTACATGTGAGATGGTTGTTGGTGTGTAGTGTGTGTTGGATGAGCATTGTGCACCTCACTCCACGAATCTCTGCCTCTTTAGAGCTTTGCCACCCTTCAGATACACAAGCTCTCCTCGCCCTCCAACGCACCCTTGCCCATGCCTACATCCCCCCCTTGCGCAGCCTTTGGTCTCCTCGTTTGCCCTGTTGCCATTGGCCGGCCATTGCGTGCGACCCCCTCCACCGTGTGACCACCCTCAACCTCACCGCCCTCTTGTCCTTTCGTGCTACTAGTGTATTTGTACATGGGGATGCGGTTCTTGCTGCCGCTTGTGGACTCGCCAGCTTAGAGCACCTCGACATCTCCTTGTTGTATTATTGCGACCCCTCCATGGGACAAACTTGCGCTCCACCGTCCCCGTCGCTGGCTTGTTTGTGTGCTCTCTCTAATCTTACTCACTTCTCAGCACGATATTCCGACCTTACTGGTGAGATCCCCCCTTGCTTCTCCCATCTCACACGCCTCCGACATCTTGACCTCTTTTGGAATCCTCGCCTCCATGGCTTGCTGCCCATCTCCATTTGCTCTCTTCCACGGCTGCAGTATCTAGACTTGTCCGACGCCGGCAATATCGCTGTTGACATTGTCGCCTGCTTCTCCCATAGCTCGGCCGCCCTTCCAAATCTCAAATATTTGGGGCTCAGTGGGATCAACATTGGCTCTCCACTTCCCAAGAACTTCTCTTCTGTACGAAAGTTGCAGCATCTAGACTTGTTTGGGACCAACATAAGTGGCGATTTCCCGTCGTCTCTGTGTTGGGTACCCGAGTTGAAGTACCTCGACCTCGGCGGGAACTTGCTGAACTCTACATTGCCTTCCTGCTTGGGCTCCCAGCTTGTCCACCTCGATCTCTCTTCCAACTCTTTCACTGGAAAGATTCCCGAGACGTTCTCCAATCTCTCCAACCTACAGTCTCTTGAGCTTTCTGGAAATCACTTAGAGCTCGGCCATATCCCCGCCTGCGTTTTTACACTTCCATTGACATATCTCGGTTTAAGTTCCTGTTCTCTCGTAGGCAAGCTTCCAGCTTCATTTGCCAACCTCACAGCTCTTAACGCTCTATATCTCGCTGCCAACAACCTCACGGGCTTCCAAACAACTGGCATCTTACAGCTTCGCTCCAACTCCCTGGATTTGAGCTCCAACGTCCTGGATTTGAGCTCCAACTCCTTGGTAGGACCTTTTCCAGACTGGATTCTGGCCAACAGCAGTGGGATTTCGTTCCTCGACCTTTCTGCAAATCATTTTAGTGGACATATCCGAGCGTCGGATATTTCTAATTGCCCCAGCTTATCCTCTTTGGACTTGTCCTCTAACAATTTCTCTGGCACGTTACTTGCCTTCTCAAATTGCACTTCGCTTGCTTCTTTCTCTCTCGGAAACAATCTCTTTCATGGAACCCTGCCCGAACACATCGGGGACTTTTGGCCACACCTTTTGACAGTCTCTCTGGAGCATAACATGCTCAAAGGTCCCGTTCCTGAGTCCATGGCCAACTGCTCAAATCTCCTTCTCGTCAACCTGACTGCAAACCAATTCTCTGGTGGGTTAAAGTCGTGGCTTCCAAAGTTGCCCCTCCAAGTATTAGATCTCCATTCGAACCGTTTTGAAGGGCACATCCCAGATTTTACTAATTCGAGCTTCGATAATGCTCCCCTTACAATTGACTTGTCGGATAATCAATTCTCTGGCAGGATCCCTGCTATAAATCAGAGTATCACCTTTTCCTATGTTGATTTCTCAGGAAACCAGCTTTCCGGCAAGATATCCGACTTCAATTTGCCTCACTTCGCATCTCAAGCGCAGATGCGTAGTAGTTTGATGATGCAGTTAAATGGTCAAGCGACACCTAGTAGTTTGATGATGCCGTTACGTCAAGCGATACCGGATCACTACCTATTTCCAACCCTGGACCTGTCAGCAAATCTTCTCAGTCAGAGCCTGCCTCTTGAAATTGGGAGATTATTAGGTGGTATCCAGCTTCTCAAAATTTCCAACAACCGTCTCAGCGGTGAAATTCCTGAATCTCTTGGAAATCTCACCAACCTTCAGCTTTTGGACTTGTCAGGGAATGCTTTCGGTGGTGCTCTTCCTCGCGCACTCGGAGATTGTTCCAGTTTGGCTGTTCTCAACCTAGCCAATAACCACCTCTCAGGTTCGTTGCCACCAATCCTAAATAAACTGGCATCCCTCCGAGTTCTGATTCTTCAAAACAACTCCCTTACTGGACATATACCGCATTGGGCTTTCAATTTTTCTCCCCTGCTCCAAGTGCTTCATCTTTCCGACAATCAATTCTCAGGAAGTCTTCCAAAGACAATCAATCTGCCGGCCTTCCGGAATCCGTTGCACTTAAGCCAAGTTCTCTACCTCGACAATTTGCAGATTTTTGAGAAGGGCAATCTTTTAAGGTACTTGTATATCATTGGGACCATGGCATCCTTGGATTTGTCCGGGAATCGTCTAGATGGGGAAATCTCTTCTGATTTCGGCTCTTTGATTTGCATTATCTACTTGAATTTGTCCCACAACAATTTGCATGGTGCGATTCCTTCAAGTTTTGGGAACTTGTCAAATCTTCAGGCTTTGGATTTGTCCAATAATGCATTGGGTGGTGGCATCCCATCCACGCTCACTCTAATACATGGACTATCTATTTTCAATGTGAGCAACAACCATCTTTTTGGACCAATTCCACAAGGAGGTCAGTTCAATACCTTTACCAGTGCCTCCTATATTGGCAACCCTGACTTGTGTGGGATTCCATTGCCAGCTTGTACGTCAAGTGGGCATGCTAATATATCGTGCACTTCTGACATACATACAAATGGAAGTTTAATCCGGAAAGTTATAGTTCCAGTTGGAGTTTGCTTGGTGGGTGTATTGTTTCTTGTGGTAGTCACAGTTTGCATTTTGCGCTCTAGCGCATCCCTACAAGAGCTGGGATGGAGGTTACCTGTCTTGCCTAGTAAGCTCTTAAATTTAACAGAAGCTGATCTTCAGGCTGCAACAAATGGATTTAGTGACAACAATATTATTGGAATAGGAGGCTCCAGCCTTGTCTACAAGGGCATCTTGCATGATGGTGAAGCTGTTGCCATCAAGACACTAAGAGCTCTAGAGCATGATCCCAAAATGTATAGAATCTTTAGGGCAGAATGCCAAACCTTAGGTAAGGTTCGGCACAGAAATTTAGTAAGGATACTTGGTGCCATTGCGAATTCCACCACAATGGCATTGATCTTAGAATTTATCCCAAATGGAAACCTAGATAATCACTTACATGACAATGCGACTTGTGAGATGGATTGGATGACAAGGCTCAACATTGCGGTGGGTGTCGCACAGGCCATGGCTTACTTGCATCACGATTGTGGAAGTGAGGTCATCATGCATTGTGATCTCAAACCTAGCAATGTCCTCCTAAATGATAGCATGGATCCTAAAGTGGGTGACTTCGGAATGGCAAGATTTTTCAGCTTTGAAAAGAGTGACTCCTTTACGTTATCATCATTGAGGGGCTCGATAGGTTACATGGCCCCAGGTGAGATAATATATCATCCTTCTCTATTCTTTGCACTCATTTAAATTCGTCTCTTTAAATGCAGTATATCATAGTTCTCTTAATGCAAGATGTATTTTTCATTCTCATGTTGCATGTTTGGTGATAGAGTATGCCAATGGGAGAAGACTCACACCCAAAGCAGATGTTTATAGCTACGGTGTGTTGCTCTTGGAGTTGCTTGCGTGCAAGAGGCCAACAAGTGACATGTTCAATGGATCGCACACTTTGGTGACATGGTCACGCTTGGCCCTTTATCATGACCACCCGCTCCAAGTGCTTGACCATACTCTCGCCTGTGAAGCTTCTACCATAAACTCAACTCAGGTCGAGGAGCAGATAAGGGTAGTCTTGGGGATAGCGCTCAGATGCTGTGAAGAGTCTCCTAGAGATAGACCATCCATGAGGGAAGTGCTAGAGCGACTTTTGCGAATGAAGGGATCCCTTCGAACACTTTGAGAAGAAGACAAAACCTCTAAGAGCTTTTATGCAAACACAAGGGCTCACTCGACAATGCCAAAAACACTTGCACATTATGCTTATGTAAACCACAAAAGTGTAATTGTGTAGCTCCTTTTGGACCAAGTGGGAAGTGATCATATCTAGTTAGGGGAACACTTTTATTTACTTGCTTAAGTCTATAAATGTTTGTGCTTAGAGTTTTGACTCTATTTTAAACTAAGGGTGACTCTATACCCTAAGAAAATGTCATATGGAAGTGCTACTATCTTAGTAAGGCACAATACTCCACAAGATGGAATTATTTTCCTAGAAACTTGTTTTGGATTAGTAGATCATGGAAATCTTTTATGTTCTTGCTTTGCATTGGGATACATTCTTCCCTTGAGATTGAGTTTCAAAATACCTCTTACTTCACATACTATGTTTATATTCTCATTTGAAACACCAAGGCTACACATAAAGTGAACATTAACATAGTTTTATAAAAGGATGATTAATTTATTTGTAAATTGTTTTTGGAATGTATTATTACATGCACAAATGATGTTTTTCTACTTCATATATGTAACACTTTTCATATACATGTATTTAAAAGTTTAGGAAAAATGTTATATGGAAGCACTCCTATCATAGTGAGGGAAAATATTCCATTTGGTTCAATATTTTAAACTTCTATTGGGATTTGTAGATCATAGAAATGATTTTTTTGATAGTAACTCTTGCAAGAAACAAGAGCAAACAAGTGCATAATTCCTACACCATGTGAGTTGTTGTTGAAAAATGATGGGAAAATGTTGCATCGAAGCACTACTATCATAGTGAGTGAGAATATTCCACATGATGGAAATTGTTTTAATGGAAATGACTTTTGGATTTGTAGATCATGAAAATGATTTATGCTAGCTTTCTGCCATTAACATTGGCAAAAAATAACAAAAAACAAGTCCATGTCAAGGTGTATTACCTTCCTCCATACATGTCTATCAATGTTTTCTAAAGATTAATGTGTAGTTGTAGGGAACAATTGCTTCTCACATAGGCCTAATGTCAAGGGATATAGAGAGGAAAAAATATAGATTCCTAGAGTTTTTATATGCTAGGAGACACTAGCTATCAATAGCTCATTTTAGGATGTACTATTATGTCATAATGAGAGAAGAAAACATATCTGGTGTGGCACTCATTATGAAAACATATCTGGTGTGGCACGTCTTTGCCTTGTAGTGGGATGCATTATTTGTGGCTTATGTCAAGATCTCAATGGTTGGAAGACAATCACAATCTATACCCTTGAAAGGAGGTTTCTTTTAAAACAACACTTACTTCACATACTTGTGTTTATACAAAATGCCAAGGCTAGAAATGATAAATCTATAACATAGTTTTATGAGATGACACTTGCTTACTTACTAGAATCTTTCTTTGAAATTTACTAAATTATTATTTCCAAACTTGATGTTGTTCTACTTCATATTTGGACTACAAAATATCTATATTGATCACAATAGCTAATTGCCCACAAGTAGAACCTATGTAACACTCTAAAGCATTAGGCAATAGACGTAGGTCTTTCAATGTTTACATCAACTCAACATGAACAACACACACACACATCTCAATATATGTCAAAGTTTTATAATAGAAAAAATTTAGGAATTGTAGGGGAGCATTACTAGACTTATTCTAACATCACTAGAGTCCATTCACCCAACCTTGGGCTATTATTACCATGCGACATTGGTTAGGCACCTTTGGAGCACTCGGTGTTTAGGGCCACTGGCAAGAGGTGCTCATGTCCCCTTTCCCGGTGAGATTCCTCCATCAAGTTTTCTTACATCTCCTATTGCTATTTGGAAGAACGGTCTACGTAATTGCATGTGGTAGGCTGCTAATCAGATGGGTGGTGATGCCTCGTTGTCACTCAATTTTTGGACTAATAGTTTTCCACTTTCAAACAATATCCGGCCCATTACAATTAGCCCAATAATTTCTAAGAGCGACGGATTGTCAGACAAGAGACTTTTGAGAGTGCTCTCAACGGAAGCAAGAATGGAAGAAGGAGAGAGAGAGACAGAGAGCCACACAAGTTTTGGTGGGTGCAGAACCACCCTAATCTTCTTTTTCATTCATTTATACATGTGTTTGAGTATTGTACATAACTGGGGTTAAGGCACAGTGACCTTTAACCCCCACAACCTCCCACTTAAAGGACAATGTGCCTTTAAGGGAGAACAACCAGTGAGCATACTATCCAATGCCCATCAATACACGACAATACTCAAACCGCTGACTAGGTAGACTCTTCGTCAGCATATATGCAGGGTTATCATCTGTATGAACCTTGACAAGCTCTATGCGCTTGTCCTCAAGTACCTCCCTGATGAAATGGTACCTGACCTCAATGTGTTTGGTCTTTGCATGAAAGACTGGATTCCGTGGTGCTAGCTGAATAGCACTCATGGAATCACTATGCAATGTCGGTACACCTGTATGAATCTCCAAATCTCCCACTAGCCGATCAAGCCATATAGCCTCCTTGCAACCCTCTGTGGCTGCAACATACTCAGCCTCTGTGGTAGACAAAGCCACACACTTCTGTGCACGAGACATCCACGACACTGCACCACCTGCAAAGGTGAACACATAACCAGAAGTGGATCTCCTACTATCCACATGCCCTGCATAGTCTGAAACTGTGTACCCAAGTACACGCATGTCTCCTTTACCAAAGCAAATGCACATCTCCTTGGTACCCTTCATGTACCTCATGATGCACTTAACTACCTCCCAATGCCTCTTTCCTGGATTAGCCATATACCGGCTAACAACTCCCACTGCAAATGCAATGTCTGGTCTAGTAGCTATCATAGCATACATAAGACTCCCAACTGCTGATGCATAAGGAACCTTGGCCATCATGGCCCTCTCCTCATCTGATTTGGGACTATCTGTATGACTCAGTTTCACATATGGAGGCAATGGAGTACTCACTGCCTTCCCCCCCTCCATATTGAAACGCTGTAATACTTTTGTAACATACTCTTTTTGTGAAAGCCAAAGGAGTTTCCTACTCCGATCACGCGTGATGCGCATACCAAGAATATGACCTGCAAATCCCAAATCCTTCATATCAAAGGCCTCATGCAACTTGGCCTTTAATGCATCTAGCTCATAAGTATTCTTGCTAGCAATAGCATATCATCCACATATAGTGCCAAGATTATCAGGCTACTATCCTTAGCCCTTTTAGTGTAGAGGCAGTGATCAATTTCACTCCTTCTAAAACCCTGGGACCGAATGAAAGCATCAAACTTCTGATACCATTCTCTAGGTGCTTGCTTAAGACCATAGAGACTCTTTTTCAGCTTGCAAACTAAATGCTCTTTGCCCTTTTCTTCAAAGCCTTCCGGCTGCACCATGTAGATGTCCTCATGCAAATCCCCATGTAAGAAAGCTGTCTTGACATCCATTTACATAAGCTCCATATCCTCTACTGCCACTAGTCCAAGCATGCATCTAAGTGTGGTCATCTTCACAACCGGAGAGAATATCTCATCAAAGTCCACACCCTTCTCTTGCTTGAACCCTTTAGCAACCAAACGGGCCTTGTATCTAGGCACATCATCACTTGTGACCTTCATTTTGTAGACCCATTTACATGGCAATGCTTTCTTTCCATGTGGCAAAGAAACCAAGTCCCAAGTCTTATTCTTCATAAGTGAACTCATCTCTGATTGCATAGCATACTCCCACTTGCGTTGATCCTCACGCATCATAGCCTCTCTGTAGCAAGAAGGCTCCCCGCAATCAGTAAGCATCACATAGTCTACCCCTGGAACAAACCTATCAGGCGGTCTAGACACTCTAGATGATCTTCTCAAGGGCATTTCAGCTTGCTGTCCCACTTGCATATCAGCCACATTTGGCTCATCATTTCCACCAATAGATGATCCATCATCTACCCTTGATTGTATACCTGTGGGAGTACTTGGTTGTACCATTTCTTGCACATTTGGTGCATGGACAGCTTGCTGCCTATCAACATATGCAGGTGGATTCACATCCTGGAAAGTGATTCTCCTCATTTCCACATCCCTCATGGGTGCCTTATGCATCTTCTTCTCATTGAAGACCACATCATGGCTGCGTATGATCTTCTTTGCTTCTGGATCCCAGAGACGATAGCCCATCTCTCCACTTTCACCATAACCTAGAAAGATGCATTTCCTAGACTTAGGATCTAGCTTCTTTCGAAGCTCTTTTGGCACATGTGCATATGCCTCACACCCAAATATACGCAAATGAGAGTAAGAGGGCTTCTTGCCACTCCATGCCTCTTCAGGAATACCACCATCCAAACTCTTACTAGGTGATCTATTGATCACATGCACTGCAGTCTTCATTGCCTCAGCCCAAAAACCACCAGAAAGACTTGCATTGGAAAGCATGCATTGCAACCTTTCTTGAATGGTACGGTTCATCTTTTCTGCAACTGGATTTTGCTCTGGAGTACGAGGGGATGTAAGCTCCCTCTTAATCCCACGAGTATCACAGAAATGCTGAAAGTCATGAGAGATATACTCTCCACCATTGTCAGTCCGTAGGCATTTAAGCATTCTACCTGACTGATTCTCAACCAAGGCCAACCATTTCTGAAATACCTGGAACACATCACTCTTCCGAGCTATAGCATAAGCCCACACTTTCCTAGTTGCATCATCAATGAATGTCACATAGTATTCAGCCCCGCCTAATGACCGTGTAGGCATGGGACCACATACGTCTGAATGCACCAAATCAAGCATTTCAAACTCTTTCTTTCCCCTTCTTTTATGGGCTGATTTAGTCTGCTTCCCATAGAGACAGTGCTCACAAAATTCAAAATCAGAGAAACTCAAATGCGGTACATAACCCAAACGGCATAAGAGTTTCATTCCATTCTGGCTCATGTGCCCCAACCTGCAATGCCACAAAGAAGTGCTTGGCTGCTCGGTTATTGCAACAACATGATCAAATACCCCTGATACATGTAAGGGATACAAAGTCCCACACTTTGCACCCCTGGCCAAAAGCATAGAGCCCTTCTAAATTTTCCAACTCTGAAAGCCAAAAGTGGTGTGAAAACCAGCATCATCTAGCTGACCCACTGAAATAAGACTCTTGGTCAACTTAGGCACATGTCTCACATGTTTCAAAACAAATGCAGATCCATTTGCAAAAGAAAACTTTATGTCACCTGCTCCCACTATGTCACATGCATAGTCATTTCCAAGATGCACACAACCTGTCTTTCCACTATCATAAGTGGAGAACCATTCCCTATGGGGAGTAACATGGAATGAAGCACCAGAATCCAAAATCCAATCCTGGGAATATGCATCATCTGAAGTGGTAAGCAACTCTGCAGATAAACTAGACATGAAGAGAACATCATTGTCACTATCACGTGTGACTGCATTGATCTCCTCGATCTTCACTTTTCCTTTGTCCTCCCTTGGACTCTCTTCCTTTTGATTTGCACCCCAATTTGCATTCTTTTTCTTATCCTTTTGCTCTCTTTTCAGCTTGTAGCAATCCTTTTTCATATGGCCCTTCTTGCCACAATGGTAACACTCAATGTTCCGTGCCCTGGATTTGCTACGAGACTTCCCTCTTTCTTGGGACTTCCCCCTGAACTGTGATCTGCCCCTTTCCACATTTAAGGCTGCATCCTGCTTGTTGCCATCCATAGACTTCCGTCTAATCTCCTCGGCCAACAAGCTACCCACAACATCATCAAATTTCAGTACTCCACCAGGTGCAGAGTTACTGACAGCTGTACGGAAGGTATCCCATGAGGATGGCAATGAACATAAGAGAAATATTGCCTTAGTCTCCGCATCAAAATTCATTTTCTGAGCCTGAAGCTGGCTGAAAATAATATTGAATTCATTCAAGTGAGAAGCAATGGAGACCCCTTCCTTCATCTGCAGCTCAAACAACCTCTTCATGAGGTAAACTTTATTAGAGGCAGTTTCCTTTTCATAAGTGGCACACAGTTTCTTCCACAAATCTTCCGTAGTCTGCTCATTTACTACTGTGAAATAAACTGACTCTGCAAGATGAAGTCTAATAGTAGACTTTGCTAATGCATCCAACTCATTCCAATCATCCTCAGACATATTTGCAGGCTTAGCTTCAATCCCTGCCAAG